>NC_087066.1:30218806-30368086 GCF_963678635.1 Symsagittifera roscoffensis
CATAACTTTACTTTCAAATTTTCTATTGTTTCAGCTATACTTGATTATAATATACTTGATCACTTCTTTTCTTCCTTGAATCTTGTTTTGAGTTATCCTCTCAGATATGATTATTAACCCACTTTGATTCACCATTATGCACATCAATTCAAACCCACTTATCCGAACTAGAACTTTGAACTCGTCTGGACTGGTAAATTTCAAAAACGTCCAAATATTAAACGCTCTGGTCTTGTTAGAGCTGCATTGCTTCATATAATTAGGTCTCGTACAGACGTTTTCGGGGTTGACCTCAGAACGAAACATATGCTTATCATTCAATTCCACACATGCGTTTTGTGGAAAAAACGCTTATCGTACGACCTTTAATGGGTCACGCAAAACCGCAACAAATCTTTTTTGGGTCACGCAAAGTCGCATAAAAGTTCTTCGGTCGCGCAAAATTGCAAAAAACCATTTTGAGTCGCATTGGTCGCATCTTAAGTCACCGTCCTCAACCCGTGCGTTTATGAAAACTGTATGATAAGCATTTTCCTACCATATATATTTTTTTCGGAAATGAAAAAAAATTTCTGGGCAAATTCAAAGACGCGTACAATGCAGTTTAAGTTGAATGAGAACATTTTAGTCATCAAAAATTTCTTCTGCCACAATAAGTTGGACAAAAAATTAATTTTGCTACTATTTTTCTTCGTGAAAGTTGTATGATACGCTTTTTCTTTCATATGAAAAAACCAAAACTGAAGAAAATTTTGTTTGTTCTCTTAAAAGTTTGACATGAGGCGACCTTCGGTATCTCACTCTAGTTTATCTATTTATCTATATCTCTATCTATAATCACATCTTAGAACTCATTTAGTTTCTGAAGTACGTTTGTCGCAAGATCAGTTGCGAAAGCCTGTGGTGTTAATTTAAAGTTGTTTAAAGGTCTCTCTAAAACATATTCAATTCTGGAAGCTCTAAATCTATATTCTCTATTCTATTCGGTTTATATTTATTCAGTTATTAATTTACAATTCAGTTTTTACATACAGGTTTTCCCCGCAATCTAAGGGAAACGTCCTGGCGCAGCCAGCAGTTCCTGTGAATGAAGACAGGACTGACCTACACGGAATCCCTCCATTTTGGGCCAAATCATCGGTTAATCGGCCTTTCGTTCGGGAGACATGGGTGGGACAATTTTTCTTGGCCTTAAGCCTAAAGGATAACATTTCGCCAGGGGAGCTGTTAGTCGCTCCTGAGAATCTAGTGGACGAATCGTATCCTAAACTTGAAGCTCCGGGACCGTCAGAGGATGCAACAGAAGCTGCGAGTGAAGAACTTAGAAATGCAGCTGCGAACAGGCGAATGGACGAATACACTGCGGAGAGGATACGTAAAGGTCCTCGAATAGGACACGGTTGGTGCTATCATGAGGCAGAAACGCGTCTGAAGTCGAGACTCTTTTTCTGGTTAGTCAATGAGAGGGAAAAGAAGTTCATCGATTCGTACCCATACTTGGACGCCAATTCGTTCTCGTTTATCGATTTTCACAAGAGCTGCGAGTATCTATTTAAGGCTGAACGCGACTACACAGTTGAGAGCATCAAGTTGTACAATATAGCTTTCAGACAAGAACAGGAGTCGTTTTTCTCCTTTTATGCACGTCTTAGCGCACAAACTGCCTTGTGTAATTGGCCGATAGAACAAGAAAATCTAACGCTTAAGGACTTATTTATTGGTTGCATTAGGGACATTGATGTACAACGTCAGTTAATCAAGCCAAAGGTTAACCTCGAAGACACATTACAACTAGCGTTAGAAAGCAAAAAACGGCAAAACCTTGGGAACAATTTCAAAACTCCATACGGATCAAGCAAGAAACTACATCCTCGGTAAAAAAAGTTCCGTAACCCATCAAACCTTGGACGTAGGGGAGGTCCTCATCGGTCTAACCAACGCCCAAGCTAGTCAAAACCTTGTTACTTCACAGCAATCCTTTTACATAAGAACATCGTCGATCGCGTCCGGCCAGAGAGGCCACGTGCAATGTTGGCAAAAATAAGGGACATTTTGCTAAGGTATGCAATACCACAAAGCACCGAGTCAACATGATACAACAAGCTGAACCGCAACTGGCCCAAGAATGTGATTTCAAGGACGTAGTAGAAGATAGCGAGCCAGACTACGGTGTTATGGCAATCGATATGGTGGAACCGTGTGGAATCAACAGTTGGAATCTACCAACTTCTTAGGGCAGATGGGGGAAAGCCCAGAAGCTTCAGTATTCAATTGCGATCTGGAAATACTTTCTTTTATGCTATGGAGGACCAATGCGGACGACAATCGTCAACAAGGACGACAATCGTACAACCTTTCAGCAAGTTTGGAACCTACATGGCCCAATTCTGTCCAAAGGCGGCCGTAGTAAATAAATGCGTTTTGATCGACAACAAACTCGCGATACCGGAGCAGCTCAGAAGTGCAATTCCTGCCCGCCTTCACCGATCGCACCCGGGACAAGCAGCTATGATGGACGCATCAGAGTACATATGATGGCTCTTCTTGAACCACCAGATAATCAATATGTGCGAGAAGTGTTCAGAGTGTTTGGTAAGAGTATCAAAACTTCGAAAACGTATAAATCTGCTAAACCGTTACCGTCGCTTTCAGCTCCTAATCAAGAAATTCAATTCGACCTTGCGAGCCGGCTAATTGACGAAAAGGTTGGCAAAATGTTTATCCTAGTTGCGGTGGATCGTTTTTCGAAATATTCCCTCGATTATGCTAACTAAGACAACAAGTGCAAAATATATAGTCAAATTCTTAAACTCCTATTTTCGTAGCTATAGCACAATCAGGACGGACCACGCGGTCGGTTTTAAAAGCGTTTTAATTAGTGATTTTTGTAAAGTTAGAGGAATTAAACATATCCTCACAACAGTCGGGGATCATAGAAGTTGCGGTTTGGCGGAGCGATCTACTGTAAACATCAAGCGGAAGTTGGCGACCGAAAAATTAGATCCTATTTTTGAAAATCTAAAATTGATTTTACAACAAATCATTGACGACATCGGAAAAAAAACCACGCTGTTTTAATAAAATCTCCGTTTGAACTTCTTTTTTGGCAATAACCTAACACGAAATTTTCGTTAGCACGCGATAATGTTGTACATTCTTATTCTTCAGCTCAAGGACTGGAAAGGAGTCCTCACGCCAGAGCAACGGACAAGTCAGAATTACAGCTGGGACAGGGCAAAAATGGTGCCTCGACGAACGACCAACAGTCCGGATATACCCTAAAGGTTCAACCCACTCTTTGGCGTCGGTGACAGGGTTGCAGATAGTCAGCCCTACAAGGCTCTAGAAGGTTTAGCTAAAGCGGCCCATACCTGGAGTTAACTAAAGCGCAATGTACAACCTCAACAAGGGCGAGAGCTTCTTCGTGAATTGGTCTCCCGCCAAAGTGACCTCGCAAACTTGCTAAAACCTGGACTCACAAAGAGCACACTGCGTTTCTATGATCATGTGGCGAACCCAAATGTACACGCTTTGTCGCATTCTCAGAGGATGAATTTCACAGCATTTTTGAGGCCGGAAAGACGCTCAAAAACACGTAAATCAAAAAAATCAATTTTAGAAGATCCTCCAAGCGTCAAAAATTTTCGAAAAATTATCGATCAAAACTCTGGAAAACCTCTGTTAAAAATAGCTAAAACCAAGATTGTCCGAATTACCGATAACACGTTCATTACGGACATGGGAAAAGTATATAGGAAAAACGGAATTAGTCTAAAACCAAACTTTGATGCTCGTGAGACATTAATATGCAATTAAATCATAGATAGTTTTGAAGATCAATCAGATTTTGGGCAAAACTTATAAAAACGAATCAAGAAAAGGATCAATGTAGATCAGTTTTTGAACTCAAAATGTGCAAGAAAATAATAGAATTTTTTCGATATTTTGGTCTTTTTGTTTGATCTTTTTTATGCTACACTACGCTATGAATGTAAAACGAAAAATGACAAGCAAGGAATAAATGCAACAAAATTTCGAAACTGATAAATCTCGAATGAAAAAAATTGATTTAAATCCGTTTAAAACCCCTTAAAAAATTAAATTCGGACTGAAAAAAAAATGCATTTAAATTGATTTAAAAACGATCTGGATCAATTTTTTTAGCTGAAATGTATCGATCAAAATCAGTCTTCATCTTTAGCTGAAATTTTAAATCGATCAAAATCAGTCTTCATCTTTTTTATTTAATCATAGAACTTTTTTCAAACTAAAATCGATCTAAATTTATTCGATGTAATTTTCTCATACTAAAATTGATCTGAAACCATTTTTGTCAGTGCGGGTAGTCATTATAATTTTTTATTGTTGCAAAAGTAGACCACGAAATCAATTATATTGTCATTACAATCGATTATTTTTGTAAAACACAATCCATTAAAATCCATCATAGTCTTAACATTTTTTTGCAAAATCATTTCTGCGTTACTCACGGCCTACTCCCAACCTAAACATACTCAGTTTAACCCCCCTCCTCATTTTGCTCGTTTTCTGCATTTGCCCAAACCCCCTCCCCTCAATCTTTAATGTTTATTCCTTCGCCCACCCCAATGTTTTTAAAGTTTATCCCAAAACCCAACCCTCAAGTTACACTTTTTTTTATTCCACCCTCCCCCTCCCCCATTTTTTGTCCCGCCCACGTTCAGTAACGGCTATGGGTGGGGGGGGGGGCTTAGTGTTGGTGTTAAATTTAAGATGATGGATAAACTGCGGAGGGGTAAATTGCATGGGGGAGGGGGCGGGTGGTAAACTGACGAGGGGTAAATTGTGGAAATGGGTTGTGAACAAACCCGATGGATGATACGTACTATAAAAAAATAGAGAAAACTTTAAAAAAAAAATTTTCTTTTAATAAAAGTTAAAACTTATGAAACATAATACGTAGCATCTGTACGAAACCGAAAATAAGATAACTTCGAAAAAAATTGCGAAATTCATAACTTTTTCCCAAAAAAACAATCTTTTATAATGGATTATGATGATAAAATTTTTTTTGATTATAATCCATTTTTAATGGATTATAATTCATTATCGTCGATTGTAATGAACTATTTTGATTTAGAAATTGATAGAATTGTAACTCATTTTTGATGGATTATAATCAATTGATTTTGTAGTTTTAAAGATACTGACTATAAAATAACACTATAATCGACTATTATTCATGAAACTCCAGCGCGGGTTGTGGTTGATGTACACACGTGAAGATCCCGGGTTGAGTCAAGACTTATTTTTTTTACTTTGCCGGTCGAGCTGATTTTCATTCCGTGACCAAAATTCATACTCTGAATGCGATTTTTTAATAGCGGTCAAAGTCTGGAAGTACCGTATTTCGGTCGCGATGGTCTTGAAAATTAAAAAGTTAGTCGCGATTTTGTCGAAAAGTTTGTCTAGCCATTGTACTTTTTCACTCAGATAGACTGGAATTTTTACACTACTCGGCTCATGCTGTTATTTTTGTGCAATAACATTCGGAGCTAATTTAGCTGATATCTAGAAATTAATTGCAACATAATCGAAAAACAAAAAAAATTGGAAAACTAGGCACTTCCTGGTCAAAAATTTGTCGCGAGATAGTAAGAAAATTTTTCTCTGTCGAACATAGTCCAGACATAGATGACTTGGGTCGAGACCGTAAAAACATATGGAGCCTGGGTCGAGACGCTCGAAACCTACAAGTTTTTGGTCGAGTCGCTCGGAACATAAGTCACGGTCCTTGGTCACATCGGTAGCAATTAATTGCCTTTTGGGCGCGCCAATCGCGGTAAATTTTCTTTTGAGTGCGCCGGTCGCGATTAAGATTCCTTCGGTTGCGCCTGTCGCGGTTAGTTTTCTTTTGGGTGCGCCGGTCGCGGTTATTTTTCCTTCGATTGTTCCTGTTGCGCCTAATTTTCCCTCGGTCGCACCGTTTGCGGACACATTGCCTCGGTCTGCAAGACTGGACATACCGAGTTTTGGTCGCAACCGTCTGGTCATAAAAGCACAACCTCGACCCAGGAGGAGGTAAAGTTGATAAACAATGAATTAATTTATAACAAAATGTAGAATCACGAGCTAATTTTCACCATCAAATCATACAATGGGCTATCACTCTTGTTTTCTTGCGTGTTTTTTTTTTGTGCAAAAGGTTTCTTGCACACTAAAGGGTCCCTAAAACACAGATGGAGCCTTTTACGAAGACATATCTTTCTGACCTGCTTACGCTTTGCTTTCATAAATATCAAAAATGTATGTTGTATCTATGTATTTACGAGCAGTTACCGTTTTCTTGTATTTGTAAACACCAGCTTTGTTTCTCCATCTGAAGTAAGGTATTCACTAAGTTGAAAAAGAAACTTTACACTATTTGTAACCATCACAAGTTATAAATGAACTATTCAGGCAATTTTACATGCGGTATGAGTTTAAATTTTTTTAAACTTGTTGAAAAAAGTTGATACTAAAAGATTAACTGTTTTTTGTATACATGTTGATAGCGATCACAAGTTCGCTATATTCGCAGTCTTACAATGAAGTGGCTCATTGATTTCCTCTTTGCGGCCCATTTGCTGTCCATTTTATATGAAGTAGAGAGTAGTGTGTGGCCAGTGCGAAGAGTGAACTGTCAGAAGTTGAATGAGGTGAAGAAGATGACGGGGCCAGAGAGGATGGACTGCTTCATGGACCAGAGCAGGAACAAAGAGGGCTTCAAACAGTGCATCTATGAGTCACAGCAGGCCAGCGATCGGCATTCCATTAACCGTGTTACACTTCAAACTGAAGTGTTAGGAGGCTTCGATGTTAGACAAGCATATAATTAGAAAATTTTGAAGAAAAAAAAACATCTTTTCCAGCAGCATTTTTCTTGTTTTTCTAAAAAGTTGGCCAGAAAAAAGTATTCTTCGGTTCTACAAATTTTTCATACAAAAATTTTTGTTTCAACTTTCAAAGATTTCGTAATTTTTGGTCACATTTCGACTTTTTCACTAGCGGCATTTCTGGCGGCACTTTTTCTGTGATCGGCATTAGAGGCACTTTTTTTGTAATCCGGCTCCGAGTTTGATGCAATTTAAATTGAAGTGAGGAAAAAAATTATACCTTACCTTATCACTAGGTTAGTGCAAAACCGAAAAATGATCAATGAACGATAAAGGACAGTCAGAACATTGAGGGTCTTGACCTGATACAAGCAGTCAATTAAACTTATTTGATTGATATTTCAACTGAATATTTCAGCTCCCACCTCATCTAATGAATAGCTGAAATGATAATTTCATTGATTAAAATTTGGAATTTCATTATCAAATGAATATCATCAAATGATATTGAATAACAAAGACCTATTTTTTTTCTACAAAAATTATAATCAATAAAGATAGCCGGTTGCTGTGCAACTAGCTTAGAATATTCAAACCACATGCACTAAAAACACTTTTGATAAATGTTTTTTCTTTTTTTCAAACTAGTTTCATTTTTGTGAGCGATGTGATAAGAGCTATACAAAAAGCAAAAAGTTAGTGAATCAAATATAATCGACAGCGTTTGTTTTCAAAAATCGAATCAAAAATACAAAAGAAAAAAGATCAAAGTCATAATGTTTTTTCTAATTTTATTTGGTCATTAAATTTTAATTTTTATTCGAGAAAATCGTATTGCCAAGGAAACATTTTTTTTCGTGAAATAAAATTTTCTGAGCCTATTTTCGATTGCTATACTTGCTTGAAGTTTGACTAAAACTCAAAAACTTTGAACCGTTTTTCTCTCAAAACTGGGAATTTTTTAAAATTTATTTCGCTAAAATCCTGACTTAAAGTTCTTGATGATGATAAAAAAGTCGACACACTCTTTCGATTTTTGATGCCTGATTTTGCACGGAAAACGAAAAAAAAACACAAACTCGAACTCAAATTTCGTCGCCATTTTCGTAGGACGGAGCAATAAACATTAGGACACTTTTTTTATGCGTGTTTCCATGATTTTCTCTATGATGACGAACGCGTGCGCTCAATGCCCATCATTTGTGGTTATTTGAGCTGTTATTGTGGTTTTTTGGGCAGATAAAGGTCAAAAAGTCATTCAAAAATTTTATTCTAAATATTGTTGAAGACTATTTCAAGGTCTCGCATTATATTTATTCATTACAGTTTTTGCACCATGACTTTATGGTTTTCAATGCATTGAACGAAATGCTCTTTTTCGCTCCATGATCTTCAATTTAAATATATTTTTAACAATTGGCCACTATGTGAACTAAGTGATCGTGTCAATCAGATCTTCAGATATTCCGTGTTTTTCAGATTTTTTTCTGATTATTTATAAGAATCAGTGAGCGTAATCAAGACACTTACATAAGTAGAGTGGAAATTTTTCAAGGAAATGTCTTTGAAATTCGGTTTTTTTAACAATTTCTCCCCGAACTGGCAGTTTATGTAATCTAATTTTTGTTTGGTCAAATTGCCATGAAAACTGCCATCTGATTCTTTTTCTCTTCTGGCAGCTTATGTAATCTAATTTTTGTTTGGATTGTCAAATTGCCATGAAAACTGCCATTTGATTCTTTTTCTCTTCACAATCACATAAAGTCCAAACAGAAACTTTGGTGACATCAATAGTTTATTTTCAAAAAGGATCTCTATACCGAGTCGGGAGATACGGTAAAGAGCCTATTTTTGTACATGCTCATATTTGATTTTGAACAGTTTTTTTTATGATTTTTTTAAATTTGTTTAAACTTAATTTTTTTTTCTTAAGAAACAACATCACGCTGGTAATTAGAAAACCAAATTGCGCTCAACAATTATTAATGAGTTCAATGTTGAAAATTAATTTTATGAGTCATCGTATGCCCTATAAAAATTGTGATCGGCATCTGGTTTGGATAGGGGATTTTATTTTTCAGATTTCCCAGGGGAATAAAACTTTTCTCTAATAACCTTGTTCTCTCAAATTCGTTATCAAAAAGTGTCAATTGTAAACCAAATACCTATTAAATATTTGAAAACAAAAAATATCAAAACACAAAAAATTCCGACCACAAAAAACTTACTTTATTTTGCAAAATCTGATGATTACTTTGTTCACAGCTGAAAAAAAGACTAGAAAATATGTAAATTTTGCATATTTGACAACCGTTTTCAACAAAAAAATCATCTAAAAGCAAAAAAAGAGACATTTAAGAAATTTTGTGCAGAATTTTTTTCAAATTTTCTAAGAAGGCGTTTTTAGAGTAAATTAGTTTTTTATGTTCCAGTTCCGTTTAATAGATAAGTTTGTTCACTTTATTTGCGCAAAATTGGACCTAAAATCAGAAACTTTTAATCGGTTTTTCTCTATATTGAGGATTTTGTTTGAAAATTCTTTAATAGGGTTCTGATCAAAAGTGCAAGGGTTTTAATCGAATATATCTTGCGTCCTTTTCGATATTTTTTGGGACTTGATTTTGCGTGGTAAACAAAAAAAAAACTAAAACACGACCAAATACAAAGATTCTCCACGTTTTCAGTAGTACAACTATTGCAAAAAACCAAATATCAGTGTTAAGTATTAACTAGCCTTTTTGCTTAAAAAGTTCAAATAAGCTCCCTTTGCGAAAGAGTTAAATTAGTATGCTGTACATACTATACAGAGAGACATTTTTTTATTAGTAGTAATGAACTTAGTGAGTACTCTTATATACGTCTTGAATATATTTTTTCAGTTAACAAAAGTTTAAAAATTGCTCACGCTCAGTTTTGATTTTTCGTTTTTTGACTTTTGTTTGACCTGATTTTTTTTAAATTCACCTAATTTTTTAAAGGAAGGCAAATCACACTATTAAACAGCAAAAATTTGAATGTCACTAAAAACGTGGTCGACTTCTAATGTCAAACATGGAATGCAATTATCATATTTTCCAGCCAAATAAAAGCTGCTTTATTGATCCAGTTTATCAAACTGGGCGCTTTTATGAATGGATGTCAAACATGAATTGTCTTTGAAATTCAAAGAGCAATTTTTCTTTGAAATTCGAAATTTGAGTTTTTTCAAAACAAGTATTTTTTTTTCTGTTTCCTTGCGTTCATTATTCTTTTTCAAATGTCAGCTGGCTATGTTTCAATACTTTTATCCCATCATAAAGCGTTTTTTTTGTGAGCACAATCATGTTCCGATCGAAACGAAGTAAGTAATTTGCAATAAGAATACAAGTTTTGCTAAAGGCTTAGATAATTTTGAAAAACGTTCATCGCTGACAAAGGCCGCATATCAACTCGGCTACGAGAACTGGAATCACAAAGAAGAGAAAATGAAAATGATGCGGCCCAGCTTCATCAAATGTCTCGAGTCCAAAAATGCTTCTGTTCCCGAACTGAAAGAGCAATACGAGATGGAGGCAAAGTATGACAACATGAGACAGAATCCACCCACGCCTGGACCGACTCCGGATCCAAATGCATGGCGAGAAGAAGCGATACGAGACAAGTATCACAAGAAAAACGAAGGCAGCAAGCTCTCTCTCAATTTCCAGAATTTAGTTGCTACTCTCAGTGGTGCTGTTCTAACCAACACTGCAACCATTTTT
Source organism: Symsagittifera roscoffensis (assembly GCF_963678635.1). Lineage (NCBI taxonomy): Eukaryota > Metazoa > Xenacoelomorpha > Acoela > Convolutidae > Symsagittifera > Symsagittifera roscoffensis. The sequence continues at coordinate 30,229,401 of NC_087066.1, forward strand.
CATTTTCAGCTTTAACGTGCCGTCAAATTGTAGCTTCAAGCCGTGTTATTACTTATAATAAACTAATCGTGCTACTTTTACTTCGGTTGTTGCACTGGAATTGATTACGTAACCTAAGAACAGCTCGAACTTATCAACTTTATACCATAAAAATGTTTTCATCACTTCAATTGATTTGATTTTAGTTCAAATTAATAACTTTTTCACCTGCTGTTTTTTCCTCATTTACTGGTGGCAGGCATGTGTGCTCCTGCCATGTGTGCTAGTATGGTGGCCAATCAGGTGAAAATTGGCCCCAAATTCAGTGTTGAATTTAGGGCGAAGGAGTCGAGTATCCTCTGGTTCCTGATACCCTCAGCACATAAACGGTCTTCCATTAAGTACTGTTTTACGATATCCAGTTTTGGCTGTAGAATTTTCCAAAAACTGCCCAATAGCCGCATGTTTGCCTCATTTTTTCTGCTCCCTTTCATGATTTCTAAATCCTGGCCACACAAATTCACTTGCGGTGCAACAATATTGGCCAAAAAAGGTTGACAATTTTGCCTGTTTCGCTTTAGATTTTTACTGGCGTTTTACAAAAAATGGTAAACAAAATTGTTATCTATGATTTTGATGAGCATCCGATGAATTTGTTAAAAAAAACAACCGGTTATGTCATTCCGGCGTCGATTCATACGTTAAAAGGCTTTCGAGGAAAAGTCTACTTTCAGAAAGAAGCTTGGGCAAAAAGAGCGCCTAAATAAATCAGAAAGTTCATAAAACAAAATAAAAGTTCAGTTTATTGTTGTAGATAAGCAGCAGCTATATATTGCAATTGAGAAACTTACTGAATTAATCGAAACTCGCAGTGTCGAGATTTGAACAAATATTGAGATGCAGCGTGAGCTGCTGCCTATCTGGTACAACACACAAAAAAAATTTGAACAACACACAAACATTTGAAACAATTTTCACGCTAACACGCGATTTTTACTTTCCAATTTACTTTCCGATTGTTCTAAAAAATATATTGCACTAGTGCTTTGAATAATGCACTAATGTCGCAATGAATGACACAAAGGTAAAATTTCTTTCCAAAAAACCACTGTGAAAATTTAGATTGTGAAAACTATATCACAGCTTCAATAAATAGGCAAAATTATCAACAAAATTTTTCAATCAAATTTTTTTCACTATGATACCCTAGCTCGATTTTACAAGTAATTCATTGAACCAGTTCTACTGTACGGTGTTTTGTTATGTGGGAATCTAAATAGATTTAAGAAAAAATGAGTGTTCGAATGCTAAGGTTAAATTTGAGAAACAAATATATTACAATAACTTAGAAATAAAAAATATATAGTATTTACAAAATGATGGCTTAAAGTAAGCTTCGGACATTCAAATTGTTTTGGCATCTAAATAAAAATAAATTCAACATGTATACATTATGATTTGGAATCCACTCTGAATAACTATAATGAATAATTATAAAATCTGCATAATTTTGTTACCAACTTTTTTCAAAAATTCATGCAAATTCTGCATCACTCTCGGTCTGCCCGATTTTCAAAAAATGCACACATTTACTACCTCTACATCCCCCAGGCAAATATTAAGGTTTCTATTATTGTGCAAACACATACTCCACATTCAGATTTCGTTTGTATGAAAACCCGTTAGTCAGTTGAAACTTGATGTTTTTTTTTTAAAATTTCTATCTTATTAAGCTCGACACTGAAACCTGGAGAACATTACCCGTTTTGAAGCGTAAAAAAGTTTTACTTTCCAGTGCTTTTGGAAAATTGAGTAAAAAAAAAAAGGAAAACTAAAAAATTTTGTGTGAAATGCGACTAAATTAGCAAATAGATACATTGGGGTTGCCAGTTGTCGTATGATCGGTTCAACATTTTTATCTAAATACTTCAATATAAATTCATCAACGGATGTCCGAGGTCATTGGACTCGGGCATGCAAAAATCTGGACTCCTCGAATACCCCTGGCCCCAGTGGTAACGGATCCCAGAAGGGCAATTAGTCATTTTCGAGCAGGTAACTAGCGGTTTGAATTGAACCAAAAATTAGTATGGTAACTAAAATTGAAAATAAAATACTAGTACTAGTATACATTTTTCCGTGCTTTGTTTTGATCAGTCAATCAAACGAAACAGAAAGTAAATACCGTGCGCTGACATGAATTTTTTCCCAAAAGGTGTATGTTTTTCATATTTTATCACGTATTTTAGTCCAGATAAGCAACAGCTTATGTTGAATCTCAAAAACGGTTCACATCTCGACATCGCCTGTCTAGATTTGTCTCCTGACTTTTCTCGATGCAACTTTTAATGGTTGTTTATCAACTACATAAAAAGATTTAATTAGTTTCATTACACTAAAGGTCTGTTATGCCTAAAAATCCAACCATCTGACTAAATGAACTACAAAGGAAACGTAAGAATCACTGATACCTAATTTTTTTATTTAAGGTTTACATAGATCATAAGCGTCATTCGTGTCGTTGTCTTCTATTCATCTATTGAAATTGCGCTGCATACGAAACGTACCAGTCACTGATTCCAATTTATTACTTTTTTTTTGAAGTCATTGATCGAATTAAACATTATGAGGGCAAACTCTAAAGTTTGTGACTTGTAAGTGGTTTCGGTCGGCAAAAATCTTTTTGATCTTACTATCTTCTTTCGTTTTCTTTCAACGTTCCGACAAAACTTTACATGATTTAAAGACTTGTCTCTCTGGTTTGCAGAGACCTACATTGTATTTTGTGCACATTTTGGCCTCCTAATGAAAAAGATTTACTCAGCACATTACAAGCAATTGAATAACAAAAGGTTCCATAGACAGAGTATTATAATAGTAAAGATAGTCTACTTTAACAAACCTTACTGAATTTTATTTTTCTTAAAACACTATTTGACTACAATTCCATGAAAGTTTTTTTTTGTCCTATCAAGTCTATAGTTAAAAGCAACAAAAACTAATCAGAGCAATCTGGAGCTAAAAGCAACGAAAAAAAATAGGAGCATCAGTATTACCCTATGTGAAAACCATATCGATTGAATGTGTCAAAAACAGCTGCATAATTAGTCCGCTTTCATAAATGCAATTGAAATTGTTCCTTCAAAAACGAGAACGTTCAAGAAAAACTTATAAGAACGAGTCTTTTTGAAAACTTCCCATAACTGCGTTCAAATTGGATTTAAATTTATAAGAAGCATCAGAGAAGTTTATGAGCAGCTGACATCAGAGAAATGGATATCGAAATGTTTTATGCGTCATTTTCTCGCAAATAATTTTTCGGGAAAAGCTTGAAATCACTGTTGATCGTATGATTATTTAACATATTCAATTTTTGTGTGAACTGCGACTAAATTAGCAAATAGATACATTGGAGTTGCCAGTTGTCGTATGATCGGTTCAACATTTTTATCTAAATACTTCAGTATAAATTCATTGACAGATGTCAGAGGTCATTGGACTCGAGCATGCAAAAATCCGGACTCCTCGAACCCCCTGGCCCAAGTGATAACGGATCCCAAAAGGGCAATTAGTCATTTTAGAGCAAGGTAACTAGCGGCTGGAATTGAACCAAAATTTAGTATATTTTTGGCATAGTTAGGGGAAGCTTAAGCTAAGATAATCAGACCCTACTTGACCCCTACTTCCGGTGTTTTTGGCTAAGTAATTAGTCTCCACGCCGAATTCCGGAAGTAGCTTCTTGGCCCCCAATGAACACGCTGAGGCAAAAATTTGGGATATGATAGGTAGTGACAAGGTACAACATGTATTGTAGTTTGAACCAAATCCGAGGGCTGGACCGAAAGATACTAGCACTGTGGAGAAAATTACCCCCTAGACCGGCGAGAGGCATTTTACGAGAAATAATGAGCAATGGCGTTTTGATTTTTTACCAGCAAACTGGAAGTAAACGCCGAAAAAATCAACCAAGAAAAGCCCTCCGGCAACTACTTCTGGTTTAACTAGGCTTTTCCCGGTAAAAGTGATAATGGACCTTAGAAACAGACTAACTTGGAAAGCAATAAAAAAACTCGGTGGATAGGACAATTTCAACTTTCGTACGCTGAAATGAAAAGACTGACACCGGGTGAACTCGGGTTGAACGTTGGATAAGTTTTTAGCGTTTAAGACCAAAAATTGCACAGATGACTCCGAAACTAAGACCCCCAGAAGTGGCGTAATGCCCAGTTCCAACAACAAGAAAAAGGAATGGCTCACATTACTGGTAACTGGGAATAAAACTGTGAAATGAAGCAGAAGCTGAAAAAAATATAGCTTTTACATTGCAATGCAGAAAGATGGGTTGAAAATGAGTGAAAACACGCAAATATTGGCTGGAACTCAACAATATAGGTGAACCAGCAATAGAAATTCAAGCAGTTTCAAAAAAGTAGTCCCTGGGGAAATTGGCATTAACAGGAGCGCGGCACTAGAATTACGTCACCTAAATACAATCAGTGGTCGGGTTTTATACTTAACTCCTCGGCTTCTTGACTTAATAAGACCTCTAATAGTCGAACTACGTTGCCTGATAGCTAGAAGGTCGAGATTGGAACAGAGTATGGTTGGGAAAATTAGATGCTTGAAATGAACTAGCAACCCACAAAAAGGGTCTTCCCCTATCCTACGGAGGCGGGAAAGTTATCGGCATAAAGTAAAAATCAATTGATAGGTTGGTTAATTAAACATAAATTGGATTCGAGGTGAAACTGGACTCGAGGTGAAACTGAAAAGTGCACAAATCAGTCAGAGATACTTTTATGGGACAACGAATTTAGGACTGGTTTCACCAGTGAAAGAATTCAATTGAGACTATGCGTAATGATTTCCAAAACAAATTTCGGCACTTGTAGGGTTGATCATAACTCGAACTGTAAATAAAATTTATCTTGAAAAACCTAATAAAGAATAAGAAAACAAGTATCCGGAGACAGAACAATTAATAGTGAGCAAGAAAACAGTTGTTTTGGTTCTCATCAGACTTAGCGAACACTCAATGCAGAGACATTGGATGGTTAGCTCTCAAAGTGAATGAGAACAATTGAGCAGGCAAGAGAAAATACTCGGTCCTCAAGTGCCCCTTTTTTTCTGAAAGCGAGGCAGATTGATTTTCATAGTTAGTTAGTTCGGTTATCCAGCACAAAGACAGTTCGGTTATCTAGGATATCGAGTTTGTCAGTGAACAAACTAATACTGGTTTGAAATCTCTCGGTAGAAAATTCAAATAAATTGAATTGCAATTTTCATATTGTGTTGGATAGTAAGGCACCCTTTGCATTTTGTTTAGATCTTTAATTTATTATCTGGACATCTAGAGCCCTCTGTACCTGGGCTCACGTTAATCTGTTAATCTGAGTTCAACCTCCTCTACTTTAATCTCCTCGGAATTTTGAATACTGATTTATAATCGCTGTCACCTTTCTGAATCAGTACCCAAGCGACCACTCGGCGGTGCTTTTAAGTGAAAGAGAGAACTGACCCAGAGAGGCAGTCGTCACCTAAATCGCCATAGAGCATCGTTATACTTCAGAACGAACCTTTTCTCGAGAACAACGAACAACTACCCACATTTTTTTGCAGAGAGTGATGAAATAACTTTCCTTTCACAGATTCTTGTTTCAGAAAAGTTTTCGGCTCAATGTTTTGCTGTTCTGATATTGTTTTTTGAAGTCACTGGAAAGATCTACAGTTGAGGGTGGTCTTGCTTTCTTTTTGAGTGATATCCTTTTAGAGTCTACATTATCAGTATATAAATATCAACGATCTCTCAATTGTTTTTTCAATTTCTTGCAGTTGGACTGATCAACGATATCAATGCCCAGGAAGATTAAAAGCACCACAAAACAATTATTCAAATTTGCTGCGAATTGCATAGCTCGTTTTCGCCATTTTTTAAAACAATTAACTTTAAAATAATTTTTTCTCTAATTACCAAAAAATTTTCCCAGAAAGAAGAGTTTTTGCTTTTGCAGTATTTTGTTTGAGCCCAAGATTTTTTATGCTATTTGTACCCTTTGGCCTCAACTATACCTGTAATAGCTGTAGATTTTAATCTACCGACAAGAATTGAGACTACAAACTTTGCTACGAAACGAAAAAAAAAATCAGCAGCAAAATTTTACTAAACAATCATGGCCAATAAATTACTAAACAATCATGGCCAATAAATTAGCACAAAAAATCTGATAATCAATAGATTTTTTCCAGTTCTTTTTTAGAAGCATTTTGTATGACTGAATATCGTATTTTGCGTGTATACTTTTTTATGATGCTTACATTTTTAAAATTTACCTATATCATTGAACATTTTTCTTAGAAAACATATGATAAGTAAAATGATATTAAAAAACCTACTAAATTTCGCAGTGATACATGCACTCTTGTGATATGGGATTGAAAAACTTAATCATACTTAGAAATGTGTTTTTTAAAATTTCGAACGTTTATTCACGAAGAAAACCAAAGCAAATAAAGATAGCCGATTAGCGATTACTGTGCAGGTAGCACAGAATAGTCCGGCCATTATCAACTTTGTGTAATAAAAAGATCTAAGCATCAAAATAGAACTATGACATTAAATTAGACTTAGATTGATCTGAGATCAATTACTTTTGAAAATTCTTGCAGTTATGAGAGCAGAAAATACAGTAGAAAGAACAATGAAAAGGGGGCACACTGAACAATGAAAAGGCACATCTCTCTTCGCGATTGCAAGTGCCAGTTTTACCCGACTTTGAAGATCAGTTCTGCTTCCAGTGAAAAGACGACGCGTTCTTTGCAGGGCAGTTCGGGAGCTTCGGGAACAGATTTTGAGCATTGGCAGACGGTTTTATTACGTCATGGGCTCACAGTTCACACTTGAGAGACGAAGTTGCAACTCTTGCCACAAAAATGTGCAATCAAATCTTACCATGGTCGAAAGTGCGAGCACTGATTTCTGGAAGATTGATTGCGCTTGATAATTGTCCTGGTGTGCGACCTATTGGCATAGGCGAGTGTCTACGGATAATATTTTGCAAAAGTGTGGCTGAGTTCACAAAAATTGACCTTGAAGAAATATGTTCGACTGATCAATTAGCTTGTGGGCTGAAAATTAGCGTTGAAGGTGCAATTCATGCGCTCTCTGATATTTATGACGACAACAAGGAAGATGGCTGTTGCATGCTGTTGATGGTTGCATCAAATGCTTTCAACCCGCTTAATCGTGAAAGAGCATTGTGGAATGCTCGAATATTGTGGCCTAGATGTTCTAGACTTCTCTTCACTAGTTACAGAGGCTTCGCGTCGCTTTTCGTTGCTGGCGCCGATGAAGTGATATACATTAGGGAAGGAACCCCACAAGGAGACCCAATGATAATATTCGTCTATGGTGTTTCACTTCTTCCCCTGATTCGGAAGTTAAAGGAACCGAACAATGTGTTACAAAGTTGGTATGCTGACAATTTTGCGGCCATAGCAAAACTCAGGATATTGGAGATATGGCTCAAAAACTTTCATTGAGGAAGGTCCCGCCTTTGGTTATTTTCTAGAGCCTTCCAAAAGTTTTCTGGTTGTCGATAAACAATATGCTGAAGAAGCGCATCACATATTTGACAAGTACTCGATTACTATAGTGGAAGGGAAGAAGTTTTTGGGCGGCTTCATTGGAGACGGAAATGAGAAGGACATCTACCTCAAAAAGAAATAATTTGAATGAGTAGACAAAATTGAGAAATTTTTGCTTGTGGCAAAAACAGAATCACAATGTGCTTTGTCAGGGTTGCCTTAATCCCTACAAGCGGAATGGAATTTTTCACATGTGTTTTGGGTGGTTCTAGTCAGCTTTTTCAACTGCTAGAGAACCTTCTGATAGAGACATTCTTACCTGCGATACTTGGAACTTCGTCGATTTTATCAATGGAGAGACGTCTCTTTTGTTTGCCAGCAAGAAAGAGTGGTCTTGGAGTGTCTAACCCATCCAGTTTCGCTGATGAGTCTTACAACACGTCACGGGAAGCAGTTACGACTCTTTATGATGCTATTAATGATCAGCACGGTTTTTCCATGAAGACCACAGAAAGCAAATGTTTCGATCGCGAAAAAAACCATCATCGAATAATGGAAGAAGAATGCTTGTCTGCCAGGCTGACAGCGTTTCGATTGCTGCAGAAAACTTTGATCTTTCGGAAGTGAAGTTTCGGGATAAATTGAGTGTCCGGTATAACAAAAACTTGATCGCTTCGCCAACTTTTTGTGATGGTTGCCAGTCACAATTCACCCTATGGCATGCGTTAGCGTGCAGAAAATGTGGTCTCTTAATTTTACGGCACAATGAGATTAGGGATGCTTTAGGCGACTTAGCTTCTTTAGTGTGGAAGGATGTAGAGAGAGAGAGAGAGTCTGTTATTAGAGAATACAACGCGCAAGATGAGACACCCGCATTAATTGCAGATTTGTTTTGTCGTGGAGTTTATGTTAGACAGGGAGGAGCGTCTTTTGATATTCGTGTCTCTGACATCGACGCCATCTCCTATCAGAACAGAAGCCCCATGAGTGTTTTGCACTCAGCAGAGGTTGAGAAAAAGACAAAATATTCAGACGCGTGTCAGGAAAGACATATGTCTTTCACTACTCTTGTCGTGTCTGTCGATGGGATGCTTGTTCTAGAATTTGTTAGTTTCCTTCGGAGAATAGGAGAAGTTTCATCTAACAAGTGGGAGAAACCCTATATTAAAACTCTGAACTGGGTGAAGTGCCGGCTGTCTTTTGCCGTGGTTCGTGCTTCCAGTGTGTGCTTCCGAGGCACAAGGACCAAGTGAAGGAGTCTTGGCTCAGACCATGATTTCTTACCCTAGAGAATTATTTACGGATGTTCTACAATGTAAATTAGCTTTTGTTAGCCACAATGGACACTGTTACACTGGTGCTTACCGAAACGATTGATGTCCGCGAGTTGAATCAATCCCGACGTTGAGTTGGCCCCGACGTATTTACGGATGGTCTACAATGTAAATCTGTTTTTGTTAGCCACAATGGACACTGCTACACTGGTGCTTGCCGAAACGACTGATGTTCACGAAATGAATCAGAGTACTCAAGTCTGGACTTGAATAAACTATTGTTACGTTGATTTGACTTTTACTGAACAAAGAGTAAAAATGAAGATCATAATTGTAAAAAAATGAAAAGGGGGCAAGCAACATAATACAGTACAGAATTACTACCAGCAACTTAGGCTTAGGCTTTTCGGGATTTTGGTTAAAGTTATAGAATCTCGATTGCCCCGCGTAATTCAATTTCCAAGGGACCAGTTTGCGGTGCTGTTAATTGAAAGAAGAGAGGTGACCCATGAAAATTAAAAATGACCCAGATATACCTCAGACCGAACCTTTACTTTCGAGAAAAACCAAAAATTCCACACATTTGTCCGCAAGGAGTGATGAAATAATTTTCAAATTTCACAGATTGTTGTTTCAAAAAATTTTTCACTGAATGTTTTGCTGTTCCAAATTTGAAGCTACTGGAAAGATATACGGCGGAGGGCGGTTTTGTTCTCTCTTTAGTGATATCCTATTGTTTTCCATTATAATCTATTAGCAAAAAGTCATGATCGTTTTTTATGAGAACTTTCTTTCCCAACTTAAAATGTGGCCCACTAAAGTAGCGAAACTTTTCTTCTGCTTTTACCCAATTACACACTTTTCTTCTGCTTTGGGTGTAAAAACAAAACCATTAGACTACGAAATATATTTTTAGTCAAAATTAAAGATAGAAAATTCTGAAGAATTTCCGCTACCTTTTCAAAACCATCTCCTAAATTAAACAATTAGTTGAACAGTTTTGTTAATTACATCATGTTTGGTTGTATCCGATGGCTCATCACTCATCGGATTCGACAGGTGTCATTTCGACAAGTGTCACTTCTCTAAGCTGTGGTTTTGTCTCGCCCAAAACCAAAAAAGCGTTGACCAAAAGGATATCCGCGCCAGCAGTAGCCTTAAACATTGCACATTGTTTTTACAACCAGCATTGTATTACAGCATTGTATTCCAAATGGTTATGACAGTTTAATAAAAAATTCGATTTCAAAAAGAACGTAAAAAAACAGTAAAAAATAAGAATTTGAGCTCGGATTCTACATATTTTGCAATTTCCCAAATCATACCATTGCTTTTTACCGCCATCAATTTTCTTAGAAGTTTTGCTTTTTTAGCCGATGTTTAAGAGTGAGCAGTTTCGACGAAAGGAAACAAATATTCTCAAATAAAAAAAATGCTCTGAAAATATCTTACAAGAATTTCATATTTTGTTCCAGCTACAAGTTGTTTTTCACACATTAGCGCTTCCAATTCAGTATATTCAGCATCCAACTTTTGATTTATTTCTTGTCGCAGAAGCCACAGAATTGGGTAGCATTTCCAAGCTGGCGAGATTTTCTCAGGTTCGCCAGTCACTACGAGAACAATTTCAATTATGCTTATCAAACAAGTGCAAAAGTAATAACATTGACACATTCGACAATTTGGTATACTCATCATACGCCAACTTTACCTCCATCAATTCGTATACATTTTCGTGAATTAGGAACAATATTTTTAAAAAAAGTTAATGAAATTACAGTCAAAGCGTTCAGTGTTTGCCTTAAAAGAAGCCGTGTTTTTGTTTCGACTTTCGATACGAAAGTAACGGAATATTTGTGCTCGGGGTGGGTTTTTTTTTCTTTAGACAAATTTCGACTTCTTAACTAGCCAATTTTGACAGAACTTTTTAATATCATTTGAAAGGGATTGTTGTCTTGAGCTCAAATTTGAAAAGATATTTCACCTGTGATCAGTTTTCGTAAAGTTACGGGGGTTTAAAGATTGCGATAATCATGAAGCATTTGAATGACTGCTGAGAATGAGAGAGAGAGAGAGTGCCAAACAGACAACACCTTTTGTTGAGAGTGCAAAACTCACAAAGTTATCAAAACATAATAGCCATGCAGTTATACTTTAAAATCAGTATCATCAGTAAGAAAAAGCCTAACTGTTAATTGACCTAGCTACTTGAGTTTTGCTTTGAGTTTTTTCTATTGCCTTGAGTTTTTACAACACAATGAAATAATTCATTTTTTGTTGGGTCCAGCCGGATGTGGTGCGAAATCCTTAGTCTTACGAGTGCTTAAAAGTTAAAATTTTTGGCTTTTGTAAGTACCACCTCGCATTGACAAAAATAAGAATTCAATCGATTATAATAGGTTTTTTAAATGATTTTTTCGACTAGTCTAAAATCGATTGTATGTAACCCAATTACACACTGAAATGAATAAATTACACAGTTCAGAAAAATAATTTTTTTTTGCGGTGGAAAACCTGTATAGAATATGTATAAAATCGATTATAATCGACTGTAATGCATTTTCTAAGGACCCAAAAAATCGATTATATGGTCTAAAAATTGAACTATTTTGGATGAAAATTTTTACTGCTGTTTTTATATACTGCTGTTTGCTGTTTGAAGAGTCGAATTCAAACTAAACGACACAAATTAAGAAAACCACCAATACAAAAAAAAACTGGGGACAAAAATATACAAGAAAAGAATCAATATAAACAAGGTTTTGAGCTCAAACTAAAATGGTATTAAAACAATGAAACATATCATTATAGATAACATTTTGTGCAAAAAAAAAACGTTCAACCCGAATCCACCACTTGATATTTTAAACTATGAAATTGCACGATGAAATTGCTAACAATAATAAAGCTAAAGATAATAAAGCTTTAAACAATGAAATTGCACGATCAAATTGCTAATAATAAAAAAAATAAAAGCCTTTGATGTTTTAAACAATAAAATTGCACGATGAAATTGCTAATAATAAAAAGCTAAAAAATAACTAATGTTCATGAGTATAAAAATCGGAGTCAAAAGTTTGAAAATTTTCTGATGATTATTAGTCTTAAAGCAATTTTAGGCAAACAGATTTTAAAAGTTAACTCACGAAATCTTAACCCATCTAAGCTCGAGATTAGTCCAAACACTACGAGAGTTATTGTAAAAAGCTTCATCTCAGATTGAAAAATTGTAGATAGTTTTTTTTCTTATTGAAAAATTTCCTTCCGATCAAATGAAAAGCAAAATCAGTGTCTGCTATTAAATGTTTTGAACATATGTATAGCCCGGTTGTCTGAAAACAAACATAAGGTAGAACAAACAGTTCTAGCATTAACTTCAAATTTTGTCAAGAACTTTTTGAGTCCAAACAAATGTGAAAATTGTGCGAGTAAAAAAATTGAACTGTTTTAAAACGACGTTCAAAATCTCACCTTTTGATTTAGAAAAGGTCCATACTGAAATTTCATGGATACGGAACATAATCAATTACATTTGAAATTTGATTGTCAGTCTCTAGATTTCCCTAAATGATCAATCTTAATCGATAAATTTTGTTACATTTATGCAATAAATGTAAATAAAAGCAACTAAGCTAAGTTAGAGCAACTTCGAAATTAACAAACATTCAAATTTAACTCAAAATTATTTTAGTTTCAGATAATTTAAAATTTTATGATGTTAATAAAGCTAAAGTTTGTTATCTTTGTTTGGTTATGTTAAATATGTGATATTTATATTTACAGAAGGGTAGGAAACTAAACCACGAGCAAAATAGACGATCCAAAAATAACTGAAATTAGACAATAACTTGCGTGCAAGTTGCAGGAAATCTGTTAACAGATTTGAAATGTTTTTTCCTAAGCAATCACTGGTTGTTCAACAACCAATTAGGTTGTTAAACGTTACTGTTGTAACATATTTAAACATTCCAAAAAAGTAATAGACTTTTTCAAAAAAAAACTTTTTAAAAATGTTGACATTAAGAACTTGGATAGGTTGTGCGATATAATTGTTTTGCTCTGTTCTTTTGATTCAAAAAATTTTTACGAAGCGTTGTCGTTGAAGTTTAGATAATTTAAGGTCGCCTTATTTGCTGGTCGCCTAATTTCTTAGGCCCCATAAATCAGCCGTTTTACTGATAACAATTATAATAATAATAATAATCATGATAATGATTATAACAGTAAACATAATCATAATGATCACAAAAAATCATTAAAAAATTTTAAACATCCCAAGGCTTTAGAGTTCCTAGTTTTCGACATATTTAGCCGATATCTTTTTTGCAGTGGTTGCAAGCAGAATTGGTCGCTAAGCATCTAGATTGGTCTCTGTGAGTTTTCCAGCGAAGAACTTCCATAAACCGCTGTTAGTTTTTGTTTTAGTCTATCGTTATCAGGTCAACTCTGAATAAAAAGCAATTTTATCAAGGAGAGACTGGTTTTTCGTTTTGTTTTGTTTGATTTAGGAATAAGAAACGTTTTTCTTGATAATTGTCCAGTTAAACCGAGGTTGCCATGGCTTGATGTCACAGTCATTAATGCAGAAACCGCATTTCGTAGTTGGTTGTAGCACGCAATTACGATAAAAAAAATATAATATTGTGCATCTCGTGATACAACGCGAGCGGCTGCAACTTTATTTTTTTGTTGTTTTTGAACAGTTACCCCAGTAACTTGTTTTCTTTTGTAGGTCTTAAATTGATTTGAGCTGATATAATTGGTACAATGTAGCCACAGTAAGCATTTCGTTCTGATGACATAGATTCCGACTGTGATTTTTTGATTTTTGATAGATCACTCTGTTGCTTTGGGAACTCGTCGTTGTGAGTTATAAATCCACGAAAAGTTTTATAAAAACAGAGTTCCGGGACATTTTCATTATCAGGTTCCAACGACAAGTTCCGTTGTAGTTGTTATGTAGTTTTTTTTTACATCAGAGGACAGAATTAAGATATCTTTTTGATCTAAAAACTGTATTTTACCTTTTCAAAAGATTCTCAAGGTCAAAAAAGCTGCCAAGATGGGATTAGCTTTGCCATCCTCAGTCAAATTGAAGTTTCCGTCGAGAAACTATATCATTTGATTTGTTGTAGATACTTTGGGTAGCTGAGCTGACTATATAAATTGTTATCTTCTGACTATATTGGGCTGTCAAAATTGAGTTTTTCGAGCACTATCATGCCGATTAGAGAAGATTTATTAGACGATAGTTACTGAATGATTGTTTTTCAAAGCCTACTTGGGCATATTTCAAATGTATTCAGAATTTCTCTTTTGTGCTTTTATTTGTAACCGTGCTCAAAAGAGGGTTAAGCGATTTCTTTAGACAGTTTGCAAGTTTTCTAATTGAATGGGTTTCTTAGCATTGTTAGCCTTGAGGTTTTTCGAAACTTTTTGATGTCGTTTTCCGAGAAATGATCTCTTTTGATGAGACAAGTACTGTGTTGTGGATGTAGACCGGGGGATTTGCTAGGTCTCGGTTTGTATACGTTTTTCGTTCCAAAACAAGGTCGGGTGAATCCATATGTTTTTTCTACCAATTTTCAGATGCTTCCGCAACTCAGCAAAAAATTTTTCTTTTGAAGTGGTGGCCTTGAGGCACTGCAGATTTTTTTCAGATACCTTTTTTTACGAGTTTTTCTTTTTCTTGATTTACTTGGGCAGTTTTTCATTTGTTAACTTATACTTTTTTTATAACTTATATCTTTTTATCGGGTTTGAGGTTAACACTGCAATGCCATTTTTTCTTCTTTAGAACTATTTTAGACTTTTGTTTAAATAGCTGTACCACCATTCTACTAGTTGATACAGTTTGCTAAAGCAGTATGCTTGAAAAAAGTTCAATTTTTTTGTTCAATTTTCACCCATTTGGCAGCATTGATGGAGAAAACTCCGATGTCATATAGTTCATTAGAGCAACACTGATTTATTTCTGATTCTGTTTTCGTGAACACAAAGGTGAAATGATAAATTTCGGCCTTGTTGGCTAAACGAAGAGTTTTTCATTTCAAATCAGTCATTGTGTCCTAATTGAATTCTGTTTGACTCTGTGAAACAATGTTAAGTCTATCCTTTGATTGTCGGAGTATAATTCTCATAGTTCATCATGTTCATCCATCATCATGTTCAAACTTTTGTGATCATTTTAATCCCCCCACTCAGTAAGAAGAGAAAATAATCGATTATATTACAATTATAATGGTTTTTTTATTAAAATTATAATCAATTAATTATAAGCGCCAAATTTAGATGTTTAAACGATTTATAATCCCTTATAATGATAACATTTTTTGTGACATTTTAATAAATTTTAATCAATTGTAGTTGATTATATTTTCCCGAGAATCTCTTATAATCTCTTATAATCTCATATAATCTCTCATAATCTATTATAATAAATTATAATCCCTGTTTCTGTCAAAATTATTAGTTGAAAGAATCCCGCCGTAGGTGAACTATAACTCTTCTATATAAATCATCAAATTAAAGCAGTGTGCTGCTATTTTGGTGGTCTAAAAAACTTAAAATGCACGGAACAACTATAATCAAGAAGAAATGAAGAAATAAAAACTTTATAAATTTGAGTTGAATTGAAAACTGATAAATCAATTTTCCAATTTTTTTATATAAAACTACGTCAACCAAAAGCATATAATATAAGCAATTCAGGTGCAACGTCGAAGACACAATGGGCAAACAAAAGTGATTAGAAAGTCGGATAAAAATAAACGATTACAACCGATTATAATGTAATATGATTGATTATGTTTGATTTCAAAAAGAGATATTATAATCAATTATTAATTATTTAAAATCTAATTTTGCCCAATTTTTGTCAGACTGGTACTATAATCATATTACAATCGATTATTACTGCTTGAAACTTGATGCAGGTCTATCGACTGCATCATCGGCCAGGTAGCGGCAATTAATTTCGTCTCTTACAATAAGTTTGTTTAAAATGTTGAAAAAATTCATAACCTTATTTGTAGAATGGTTTGTGTCAGACTTTGCTGCGCTGTAGAAAAATGAGAGCAGGAGTGAAATGGGAGTTTGAATTTTGAACATGTTTAACAACGATAAAACAATGAAATGTTTTGTTGTTTCAGTTTTCCTTGTTCTAAGGTCAATTCTCAAGATTCTGTAGTCAAGGAGAGGAGAAGAGCCTCCTTTATTTTTGCGATCGCATTGATTCATTCTGACTGCGTCTCTTTTGTCTTCTTTCTGTTGTAATTTCATTTTTGCTTTACTTATTCTTATCCATTAATTAGTTATCTACAAGGTTTCAGTATCGCACTTTTGCAAAGTGGTTCATCTTTACTGAAATCTTTGCAAGAAACAATTTTGTCTTTTACTGGAAATGAAATGACGAAAACATTGTATTACATCCGTGTGCAGCAGGCATATGTACAAGAACAGTAGGTGACTTTGTTTTTTTCTTTGTTCAAATTACCTAAGCTAGTGATCTTGCTCTCAGCCTTTTATGTCTTCGTCTAGTCTTTTTATTGCATCTTTGTCATCTTCAATTATATTCCAGATGCGTGAACCACGCAAACTTGTGGTTCTTGAGATTTCTTCGATTGTCGCAGTTAAGCTTGACTTTTTCAAAGTTTCAAACTCTTCTTGCAGTGCTGCGTTGCGTGTTAGGTTGTCTCTTTTGTTGCTGAACACGCAAGAGTTGCAGAGAAAGAGAACTCTTTCTCCCAGATCAAGGATGCCACTTACACTAACTGGAGCGAGTCCAGTACATTGGTCATTTGTAGACTGCATCAATGTGCCATGCATTCAAATGAATAATTGCCCGTTCTGAAAGTTTAGGCTTTTTTTAGCTAGTATTCTCGGTTTCAATTTTTTTTTAAATCGGGTGAAAAATTCAAATCTGTTTTTAACACAAACAATAAAACTAAGCAATTCTGAGAAATCTTTTGATTCTCACAAATTTGTGTATGAAAATTTGATAATCGATTCTACTAAAAGGCAATTCTGAGAAAAAGACTGGAACCGTGTTGAAATAAAGTTACCCTACCTCAGTTTTTTTTCTTCGTTTTCGATCTCTCGCTTCTTTCTTAGTTATTTTTAGTGTTTTGTTTCAAACCAATTTTGTTAAAAGCAGCAAACTGCCGAAACTTGTTGTAGTTGGAGTCCAATGCCGAAAAAGGCTAATTTCAGAAAAATGCTTGCTAAGAGATTCACAGAGATGTACAGAAAATTGCCTTCAGCAAATTTGTACCCATTCTTTCACCTTTTTGGAAATTTGCATTAATGTCTGTTTCTAACAAGTACTATTTAATTAAAATGTTTTCAAATTTTTATAAAGCTTACGCTTTATAAAACGAGAAAAAGGGGGAAAACGCTTAAAAGGAGGGAGTGCGGGGTGGGGTGTAGAAAAAAAAATGGTGACATTTTGATATGGGGTTGGTTCAAACAAAAATATAATTTCTGGATGTCTTTATGGAATTTGACAAATCAAACACTTCACAAAATAAAAGTAATTTTAATGGAATTTCGCGGACAAAAAAAACTCCTCAGCTAAACGGGATGTCTTAATAAAAATAGATATTTTTACGAAATAATTTATCCTATTTCGTTAAGAATGAAAATTTCTCAGGATAGTCAATATTTTGTCATAAATTATCTTTATAAATGATTATTATCCATGAATTTTTTTGCAGCAACTATGCCTCCCCCTCTCCAATCATGAAACCTTAAATCCGTTCTTGTGATTTGTTTTTGTTTTCTTGTTATTTAAGCTTAGTTTGCTTGAGAACAATAAATGAAAACGATGAAACTAAAAGGTGTTTGAAAAACTAGACGACAGCAATTAAAGCGATCTAAAATAAAGCTGTATTTAGACAATAATTTGCGTGCAAATTGCGTGGAACGTTTTTCTGGAGTGCAGTCTGTAAACTTACAAAAATAAATTTTTTTATAAAAATTTCTTCTATGTCTCGATTCTGATTGGTTAATATACTATTTGTCAGCTTACTGACGAGTATGAATACGTAATCGTTTTTCTAGACCTAAAATAATTTTGTTTTTGTGAACAAAGATTTTTCAACCACACATCAGGTTATTAATTGTCAGGGCTGGATAATGTATGCATTTAAAAATTGCAATAGGTGATTTCGTTATAGTGTTTTATAAAGAAATTCTAATAAATTTGCTGACCAGTTATGGCATACTATGCTCTTGTCAATTTTGTGTAACTTTAAACAAGAAATTTCGTTGGCCCTATTTTTTTTTCATCCAAAAAGTCGTTTTGTTACTAAAATTTATTGTCTAAACACATTGTTAAGGATCGTGTTAATTGCTTAATAATTTTCTACGTCCCCCACCATCTTAGATCTATTATGCAAACCTGAATTGAAGTTTCAAGAAAAAAAGTCAATTAAAATTGGAATATACTATTGCTATTTTTCGGAGGCAAAAATCCATTTTTAATTCATTATAATATATTCTATTTTTCACTTTCGTGGCAATACTGACAAAAGAATTCGTTTAAAACTGATTTTTCTCAACTTGATTGAGATCCGAAATTCAACGCACAAAAATTTTTTTCTACGTTTTAAACTAAAGTTGAATATTTTTGATTGTTTTATACCTTTGGTAACTTTGTTTCTTTTTTATGTTACTCAATAGCTGAAATCTGTTCCTTTCAACATTTGTCCGCTTCTACCCACTCCAGTGTTTGCCCCTTTGCCCCTTTGCCCCTTTTGTACCCTTACACCCACCATCAACCACCTGAACAATTGCCAAACCTGATCCCAACTGAACCAACCCCCCACACCCACCCTACCTGAACCTGATCAGGGATGGGGGGGGGGGTGTTGGTTCAGGTGCGGGAGCAAAGGGCCAAACGTTAGGTGGGAGAGATCAACGAAAAGTAATTGCAGTTTGAGTTCAGGTTTAGAAATGGAGTAGACCGTACACTCACTTTGCAAAGTTTTGCATTACTAATTTGTTAAGGGCAGACATTCTTGAAAAATTTTGCACGAAGCAAAACAAGCAAAAAAGTTGAAAAATTCATTTTAATGTACTTTGTACTGGTTTTATAAACCATTATTACGGATTTTAAAAGGTTTATAACGGATTTCAAATGAATAAAATGGGAAATGAATAAAATCTTTGCGAGAAAAAATGGATTTAAAATTGGACATTTCATTACCCAATTTTGTTATCTAGGCCTAACATAAAAATCATTATACTGACAATGTTGTAGGGCACAAACATCCATTATCATCATTTTTTCCCCAATTTTGTTAGATGCGGGAAGAGCTCTAAAGCTTGATTTGTATCCTGATTGAGTGATTTGTTCATCATTTTGTTTGTTTGGTAGTATTTTTTTTCGGTCTGGGTGAAACTTATCAAAACAAAAGCCAAAACAAAAACATTTGTAGTTTAGTTATGGCGCAAATAACTTATGGCGTAAATTACAAACTAAAAAAATACTTAACCCGCTCACGGCAGAACACATTTTTAACCAAAGAAATTTCAGCCTAAATTAGAGCATTTGACAACACAAATGAGCATTACAAGGCCAAACAGTGTACTGTATAGTCGCGCAATTTTGTGTCTGTAAGTTCATGGATTCCAGAGACAAGTCTTAAAACATGTTAAAAGTTTTTCGGAACAATCAAAGAGAATGAAATACGAAAGAAGAACAAAGGACGTCCCTGTTGCGGATTCCGCCTACAATTCACAAATTACACAGTTTGGCCTCATAATGACTTAACTTCCTGGGTCGAGAACCTCGACTAGTTTTTTGACATTGTCGGTCGCGGAAATGTTAACCAAGCTTTTAAGTAGCCACATTATGAAATTAGTCGCGGTCGTCAAATAATCAGTCACGTTGAGTTTATCGGTCAATTTTTTTCCACTCAATTTTTTCTTTTGACAAATATCCTCAGTAGATTGTGCAACTGCGTCGAAATTTTTCGAAACGGTTTTCCTCAGTCGCGTATGCCCAATTGCTCTTATTTTTTTTTTCGTTTGGGCCGATGGCCGGTAACTTTTCTTCGGTCGCGCCGGTCTCGCTGGTTGCAGTTAACTTTCCTTCGGCCGCGGACACATTTGAGTTTATTTCCGGAGTGGCCTCCTCATATGAATTGCGGTTAAGGTACACCGTCTGCTCTACATGAGATGTTATTTTCAGCCTGATAGATTCGTGTAACTTCTTAGTCCAAAACCATCTTAGTCCATCTTTATTTTGCTCTTATATTTCTTAGTATTCTTGTGTATATACTGGTTTTCTTGCGAGGTTAGAGGAGAGAAAAAATGATCTTATTTCAATGTGTATTAAACTTTTTCCGGCTGAAAATATGAATAGTTTGAGCATTACAATGTATTTTTAGTTTGATTAAATCCTGATTGGTTATTTCTAATTATTATACCGTGACAAATATCAAGATATATAAAAAAAACTTGATTTGAACTGTTTACTTGAAGGATGGATGAAGTACCTTCTAAATTCTATGAGGAGAGTTTGGATTGATTGTGTCAGCAAATTTTATGTGATGAAGTTGAGAGATTGCTATGAATCCGAAAAGATTTTATTCAAATTGCTGATTTGTGTTAATGAAGAGTCGATTTCGTAAATTGAAGCGACACTACGTGCATTCTCAACTGTTCGTTCAAATTGATCAAGTAGCGAGACAAAGAGTTGACTTCTCTGAATGAAGCTCCAAGTAACGAGGATACGTGTGGTTGCATTTTGACATCAAGTTGGCTATTGTTTGGTTATAATGGATGACTTTGCTGCGATATCGGCTAACTGATAGCGGCGAGTACTTTATATCCTATTTTGGTTTTGACTTCATCAAGCAAAACTAAAAAATTTGCCATTCCATAGTCGGAATGTCTTCGAGTCTTTAATATGTATTTTGCTCGTTTCTGCTCGTTTCTTTTGCTCTATCTTATTAGTTGTTTTCGCAAAAACTGTTTAATAAATCAATTTTTTGAAGAGTTCGGGAAAATAAAATGAGTGGTGTTCTAAGCACATGCTCAAATTGTCCTTTGAACGGCTGGTGGGTTAGTCCAGTTTGTGTTTTCTTTGAGTAGAAGATTTTCTTTTGTTCAACCTTTTCTTTCTTTTCTTTCAGGTGTTTAGTCAATTATTTCTGTGGTTGCGTCCTTTTGATTAAAACAAATTTAGGTTTCATGGGATCTTAATAGAAAGTTACGCCGTAGTTTAAAAGAAAAATTTATCCAGTTTTAACCTGGTTTGTGTGTAGTGGGACTCTCATGCTACTTTTATTAGTCGGTGGCATTAGTAAGCAGCGTTACTTATCTTAGCCTAACTCCTTATTGCGATTGGGTTCAAAGAAAGTTTGAAACGCCGGAAAGCTATTTAAAATTTTTATCAGTTAGTTTGAGATTTTCGAAGTTATTTCATTCACTATAAATGTCATGCGACATTCTTTCAAAGTTTAAACAGTTTAAAATAATGTGGGCGATTTCATGAGGCAAGTTGCAGAGATTTTACAAAATTTTCTGCCCATGAAAAGGTTAATTTTATCCTTAACTTATACTCGATTGTTATTTTATTACAGTGTACGACAATTTTACAAGATTAAATTCAGTAATTTTCAGCTCAGTTATAAACTTGATTACACATTTAAAAATTACTGCGATCGTTTTAATGAAAAATATTTCAAAAAATTGTTTCTAATTTGATTTGATTTTCATGAACTTTGGAAAATTCGATTAAACTAAAGAAAATTGGTAATTTACAGCAACACGAAATGGAGAGCAAAATTACATAATACTGGGCTCGGCAAAAAATATCCATTGTGGGAAAGTGTATATACTTTTTGTGAGTGCGTTAAAGCTTTGCTAACATGCAAATACGTTTTTAGCGCAGGAGCTGCTAAAGAAGATCAACATTGCTGGCAATCTTGAGTTTTTTCGGGACAATTGGGAATTCGTGGTGAGTTTTTGTTTTAGATCATGGTTAAATTTTGTGCCGTGGATGTTTCATAGAGGAATTCCAACAAAGTGATTGTTTTCGTGTGGGATAAATATGGGGCCGGAGTCTGCAATAGGGAACGTGTTAGTGAGGGAAAAAAATATAAGTTGCCGGACGGAGTTGTAGTTTCGGAAGATGCCGGGTAATTTAAGATTGCTTCTTCTTGTGTACTTAGAATTTAAAAAACGTATCGGTGGTGTGTATTGCGCAAAGGTCAAATTTGTAGGGAACAGCTTTGAATGAAGAGACCGTGAGCGTGTGTGTGGGTTAGTTTCATTTTGAACACTAATTCACTTGAGCAATTATTATCTTGCTCTTTAAGTGTACGAAAATTAATTGATAGTTGCAAACTGTCAGAACGGCTAAAACATGATTCAAAAACTTTGGTATTTTTAGCGCTTGCTTGATGTGATGATTGGAAAGTTAATCATTTTTGATTAAATCGGAAAATTAATCATTTTTGAGGTTAAAAAACTTTCTGTAGTTTTTACTGCAGGGTCGTGGTCCTATGGTTTTTTTCTATGTATTTTCTATGTATATATGTATTTTATCTCAGTGTGGTCGTAAGCTGCGATGGTGAAATGCTTGTTTGGACTTACATGCGAAGTAACGGCTGAAGATCTGTGATAATGTTAGTGAAATTTTTTAGTTGATGTTGTTAGTGAGTTGATGGAGATCTGTTAAAAGTTATTCATCGTCATCTGGTTTGCGAAAGTTTACACTCAGGAAAACAATGAAATAATGGAAGCAAAATCAATGTTATGTGAGGTTTGGCGTTTATTCATCATTATAAGAATATCTCTGGCCTGGGGTTTCGTGGCTACTATAACATTATTGTGGGATGCATGGGATGTTCACAAACTGAAGCTCGTGGGTGATAGTATGTCTATGATGGTTGCTTCCGAGGACTCCAGATGCGGAGGGACGGTTAACTAAACATCTGGATGTGTTTGTGGGTTATATTTTTTTCACGAGAAAATGTTGTGCTGGGATGGTGATGTTGGGAATAAACGATATGAATGTTTCTGAAGGTGAATTGGAATGGGTTACTTGCTGTATGGCAGGCGCTTGGTAAGTAATGTGGATTGGTTTTTGATGTAGTAAGCAGTAGATATCGGAGCTGAAGTGGGGGAGGGATCCCTGCAGACCTCCATGTTTTAAGATAAGGAAAAGATCATCGGGTCTGTAGGCTATGTATTAATATCGGTATAGAGTTAGCAATGTATTAAAATAGGTTATAAAATTGGTAAGTTTTCATGGTTTGTGTGAAGTTTGTTTTGGTTTTTGTGTAGAACTCTCGGTTTCTTGGAAAAAGTTTGCGCGCGCGTTATCTAATTGGTAAAGGCCAATGTTTGATTATAGAATAAATTACTTGTACTTAGTATTTTGGTTCTTCGTAAGTCAATGGTTACAGTTTTTGAGTAAAACTTTAGATTTTACAACCTTCAAATTACGTGAGATTTTATATAATTTGACCTAATTCTTTTTATTAGATGATCTTACTCAAAATAACAGTAGTCTATTTATCTGAAACTATGCTAAGACCTAACTGAAACGCATTTGAAACTTCCAAATACTTGGAACAATGTAAAGCTTATCAAATTAGACTCAGCAACTTTTCAAAACTTAACTTTTTTACTCTCTCTATCAATTTAATTGCTAAATTTCTATCCCATAACATGACTATGTTGTGAACTACATAAATTCAAAAAACTACTTTAATTTTAATTTTGAAAGTTTTGTGGATATTTTCATAATTCTGGATTTTTTTTGGAAGAACAAACAAAACAAATGTTCAAATTTCTGTTATTTATCCATAAACAAATGTTATATCCAAAATTTTATCACAAGTTTTATCCTAGGTTCGTATATGGAACAAGTTTGAAGGAATCTTTAAGGTGAGATTTTAAAAACAGTGCCCGTTTTTTAATAAAATTGGTTGATGTATACAGTTTTCTAATATTCTGAAGTTGTTCCACAAATTTATCTGCTCTAGTCATCAATGAGCCTTGTCATTTTGTTAAACTAAATATAGTAGAGCTTTATAGTAGGTTTTCTTTGACAATTCAAGTAAATAAAGATAATTTGAACGCCGATTTTGTATCCAAATTCCTCCAACAGAACAAAACATGAAACGTAACAATAAAAGACAATTTGGTCGTAGAATTGTATCATTTAACCAATCATTTCCTTCTCCAAAGCAAATATCAAAGAAATCTGCCTAAAACTTGATTTTTTCTATAATTCTCCTAAATCATAAAACGATAGAAACATAGGACTTGATACAAAACTTTTGGATATCTCACTTAAAAGTTTTGGAACTTCCTAGGCTGTTATCAAGCACAATTTGCTCGCAATTCACAAATATATAAAATAAATTTCAGTATTGTTTTCCTGTGAGTTTCAAAATTTTTTCTTTGTTTCTGCTTGATCTAGCATTTCCGAATTTGAGAGTTTTCCAATCCAATTATGATGACACTTTACTCAAAACATGAATTTTAGATGAAAAACACTATCATATCAACGAACGTTCTTAAATGCTAAGCATGGAAAAACCTCTTTTTCTTAAGAACCTTCTGAAGCAAATAACTATATGTTCTTCTGCTTTTCCTCAACTTTTTAAAACGACTCATAGTTCATTGTTATATAAACATTAATCTGGAAATTCTAAAAAAAGTATCCTATCTGTTTTTTTTTCGTCAATTATTCAATTTTTTCAATTATTGTTTCAATAGAAAATTATGAATCTCAAAACCTTCATTAATCTGCCTAACAACAAGGTAGTTCATGAACGCTTTCAAAGACAATGATTTAGGAAACATGAATTTTAAAAAACTATCTATACAAAACAGTTCAATTGGTCGATGTTTCATAAGAATCATGTATTTTTAATAGGAAAACTTAGCAAATACGTTTCCACGCATTAGTTCATAGTATATACGTTTATGGCAAACTTAACAAAACAAAACCCTTCTACTCAAGCCACCATTGCATCTCTCACTTAAGGTTAAAGATTTTGGATCGATTTCCATTGAGAGTTATACGATAAGTTGAACTCGATTGTTGGTGGTCTTATCACCAATCAGAACTTCTTAACAAAAGCACCATTATCAAACATATATAGCTTTTTAGATTTTTCCAGGTTCAGTAACTTTTGAAATAATTTTTCCTATGTTTTTCTTGTCTTAATCATACTTATCATTTCGTGGAGTGTGTTTGGAGACTGCTGAGTGTGTTTTTCATCACTATGTAGAATAGTATTTTGACAAGAAGAATATTTCTTCTTAAATGGATACTCAGTTCCTCGCTGAAAACTACAAATTGGCCAGTTTGAAACTCCACAGGTTTTAAGATGTCTTGACGCATCTCTACGTGTATAGTCTCTAGCACACTCAAGACATGCATTCTCCCGTTTCTATTTATTGAAGCCATCTCCATAAATAAAGAAAGAACTTGAGATGAAATGGGAGTCTTCGAAAGTCCCGAAAAAAACTGGTAGAAGACTTGAATATCCCAAAATAATGAATAAGTACATAAAATCTGCATATCTGTTAAATAATGGTTTTCAACATTAAAAAAATCTGAATGGATTTCATTCTATTTGATGTAGCTGATATTTGAATTAATCAATGTGAATGTAACTCTACTGACCAAAGAATTCTGAACAATTTATCAGCCAATCAGAATCAGTCTTAATTATCAGGGAACTTGCTTTCTACAGTTTTGTCATCAACCAAAGATAATCAAGCCTTAATTATTTTGGAATTTTCAACAGTATTGATATCAAGCAATCAGTTCCGAGCCTTACCTATAAAAAATTTTTTTTACACACTTTAATATCGAGTTTCAATTACAATGGAAATTCAAACGATTTTAAAATTAACCAATCAGAATTGAGCAATCTTTTTTGTGAAATTTTTGATCATGTTCAATAAAAAAAAAATGAAGTATTCACAGTAATTTTTATAAGTTTTTTTCATCAAAGACTAGTAAAAAGTCTATGTAAAATAAATTTTAAAATCAATCAATTATTTCGATTCATTGAAAATTTATGGTTTTCCTTGTCTTCGATTTTTTATTTTTTAGGATTTTCTATCGCTTGTTATATAATTATTGATTGCTCAATCTGAGTCCATTTTTGTTATCAAAACTATTGTTCATAAGCCTAGCAATACTCATCTACAGTTATATTAACGCTCCATCTAGAAATCTTTTAGTAGAGACATTTTTCAAGCTAAAATAGAAGTTCTTTTTCAAAAAATTTCTATAAATTCCAGCAACAACATCTTGTTTTACAAAAATCCTGAAACATTAATTATTTTTTCAAAAACTTCTTATTAAAAATTCCAACAAAATGCATTGCTTTTCTGTTAGTTAACATCTAACTTGTTTGGATATAACCAATCGAAATCTCGAATTATGCAAAAGTTATTAAAACAATCAAGGAGGTACAAAAGTTGAAAAACGATAAATTTTGATTGAAAACAGCAGTTTAACAAATTCTTTTTTGTAATTTTCAGAAAAAAATTTGGAGAATCAACTAATGTTTGGTTTATGTAAGAGATTGAATTGTAGGTTTTGTCGAATTATTTTTGGAGTCCAAGTTTCTAGCTCTAAATGTACACTTGAGTGCGGAAAAAAAAATTGAACCAAAACATTTCAATTATCAAACATACAAAGCATTACACAGCATTACTGAACGTTTCAATTATCAACAAACGTAAGTTTTCCCAAAACTTGAGACAGTTTTTTCATTTCATTCAAAGTATCGTTGACATAGACAATTTGTTTCAAGACTTCACGTTTTTGCAGTAAAGAGTCAAATCTGAATATAGGGAGTCTTGCTCACACCGTACTTTTCGATTTTGATACACACCTCCTCCAGTCGTATGTTGCTAATTCGTAAAATTTCTTACAGATGTCGAGCTCGTGATCCATAAATGATCAGGTACGAGATTTGGCTTCAGATATAGGATAGTAGTGTTTTAATGAGGGAGAGCGAGCAGGGGGGGGGGGGGGTTAGTGGGTGACCACCATGTTTTAAGATAGAGAGTAAAACATACTGTCACCCACCTATGTATTAAGATACGGAATAGATTTCCTATCTATTAAGATAGGTTTTATTATAGGTTTGAGATCGTAAGATGGTTCCAGAAAACTTTTTAGGCGCCCGAATTTTTTCGAGTTCGATTTTGTCGAAACTTGCGTTTCTTAACTAACTCCTACAATTTGTGATATGTAAAGACTATCTTTTCTGACGAAACTTCAAAATGGTATGCGTTTTTTAACTAACTCCTACAATTTGTGATATGTAAGGAATATCTTTGCGGGCAAAATGGTAAGTTTCAGATAGTAGGTATCGAAAAGCTTTTTAATATCTTTTATTAGATTTATTTGCAATTCCATTTCTATCTCGAAAAACCTTTTTTTATCTTGAAAAATTGAAAAACAAATTTTTTGATTGTAAGTTTCAGATTGAAAGTTTCAGAATTATTTTTGAAAATTTTTCAGATTTTACTTGCAAACACATTTTTGTCTTGAAAAAACTTTTCTATCTTTAAAAATCGAAAAAAAAACTTTTTTGGATAATAATTCTCAGATGGTAACTTTAGACAAAATTTGGTTTCGATTAAGAGTCTGTCATCACAAACTAATATATCACAGAAAAATTTTTTCCACGAAAGAATCTATTAAATACTTTTTTCATCTTATTTATTTTCCCTCAGGGTATCTGGGGAAAATTGACGAGAAGGGATTATCTTTGACATGTTAGTTATTCCACTCCACGGGTTATTAGGGGAAAATTGACAGCTCCTCACCTTTGAATACTTTTATATCCCACTTAATCTTTTATTGCCCAGGATATCTGGAGAAAGAATGACAGCTCCATTTTACTTATTAGTTTTATGACTTGTTTTATTTTTTTTTTCACATAATTATTTCACAATCATGTGACAGATACGTATAAGCATTTCCCCGTGGAGTTAGTGAAGCCTGGATTGCTTTTTTGACAGATTAAAATTTTAAATTTTCATACAAAATTGAAATACATTCAATCAAAACTGCATGGAGTTTTCATTGGAATTAGGATATAAATATCAAAAAATTTCAAGTTTCGACCAATCAGATGTTTTAATCCAGTCCACATTTTTACCTCCACATGTTTAATTATTCTTAGATATCTCTTGCTTTAATTAATTTCAGTTCTCTTTTATCATTTTGTCTTTACTTTTTTAAAAATTCTTCAAAGTTTCTGATTTTTCCAAAAAAACATCCAAACTTGTCAATTGCTCTGCCCCGGTAAAAGTTTACACTGAGAAAGATACAGTATCATAATCTTTTCGTGTCTGATCTGTTTGTAGGGAAATTTTCTATGTTTCTCAGAGTTCACTTTTCAGATCATTATATAACTTACTAGAAGTAGGTTACAATTTTCGTAAATTTATCAATTCTATCGTTAATTTTTTCAATTGGGTCACTACAACATCCATATTCCATCGGCATTCTCCTTTTTTTTCACCAAAATATTAGTTACTAAGATGCATTTTGTGAAAAAAAAAGAGTTAAAGAGCTAAACTACATAAATAAACAAACAATTCACTACATTGTAAAGTAAATTTTACTGCAAAAGCTTACAATTAAAAATAAAAAAGCACTTTTACATAAAATTACTAATAAAATTCAAAACATGCACATCATGATTTGTTCAAGTTCTTCTGGAAAAAATGAAAAAGAAGAAATGCCGAATAAACTGCGTAAAATCCACACAAATTATCAGTTATTTGAAGAACCATTTGAAGAACCACCAAAAAGGAGTAAGTTGATCTCTTTCTACCCAAAGAATCAGCAAAGTAAAAACTTTTGTCCAGTCGAGCAATCATGATCCAGTGTTCTCCTTTGTCATTGCTTGGGGGCTGATTTAACAGTTGCAAAACAATATTTTGTTAGTTGAGGTACTTTATCAGAGGGGTAAAACCCCATGTACTTGAACCTGAGCTCAGGAATTCTTTCAATAATTTGTAGAAGTGAAAAATTATCCAACATGGCAATTGTAAGCCGATTTACAGCAAAAAATAAACAATTTATTCAATTGATAGTGTACGAAGGAAAAAAGAAGATTTGTGACTTACACGAATTTAGAAATTGAATCAACAGAGTCCCATACACAAGCCTTATGTAGTGAGCAAAGGTTATTGAACACTGTTTTAGAGTCTAGTTTGAAGAAATTACTCTGGTTTTCACTTAACCAGCATTCATTATCTATTTTTTCGGAAATTTTAGCTCTGAAGAAAAACAAAATAGATAGTACAGAGACAATATTGATGGAAAGTCCCAAGAAACTTACAATATTTTATAGGAACCTGAAAACTCTAAAAAAAAGATTTTTAGCGACTGTTCCGAATTGGTCAGTTTGAATGTTTGATAGTCTTTCTCGTTAACTGGCTCCAAAGGAATTTGGGAAAGCATTTCTAATCTCAAGCTTTCTCCACTAAAAGCTGGATAATGCAAATGTTCAGCTGCATCCTAAAGTGAAGTCAAGTCGAAAACTAGTATATAATGGAGCTGGATATCCATATAATATTGATATGATTTTAAAAATTTTCCATAGGAAGAGCAGGAAAACCTTCGTTAAACTTCATTTGTAAAAGCTCCGTACCAAAAATGACTACTTTGTTTTATACTCAAAATACTTTGCCAAAAATTTCCTAGCGAGAGCGACTGGTTTTCGAACTACTTTTTCGCGGAATGGATATAATTCTACGCCTGGATTTCTGTTTTCCACCTCCCAACTGTTTTCGAAAGGTTTTTGTGCCAGCATCTTTCGCAAATGTTTTGAGTTTTTTTCGTCCACTGACAACCTCGCCAATCTCTGGAGCAGCAATTTCAAATAAATTTGCTCCGATTATTTTTGCATATGGGACTATATATTTTTGTGATTGATAAACTGAGTATGGAGTTAAAACAAACTGTTCCATTCTAGTTCAATCGCTTAATGACAAAAGGGATGATGATAGATATCAATTGTAACCCTTTAGTTGATATTCTTTTTTGTGTAGAGGAATTCTTTTTGGTATTAACACTGAAAATTCTTTTCGATATTTTACTACGTCTTCATTCCAAAGGTCTCGAAACTCTCCTTTTAAGATTTTCACCAAACACTCGCTTAGAAACTGTACAAAATCTTTTGGATAATTCAGAATGAATTGTTTTCGAAGTCCTAGGGAAATTTTTTGAAATACTGGGAGAATGAAGACGTACTGTGTACTCATCGTCCAAAAACATTGTCTCGATTCCAGCTGGTAAAAAAAAGTTTGTTGGAACTGGGCCACTATTAGAGCAATACCTAAGTGAATTAACTGTTTTTGGGGTTAAATCAATAAGCAAATGACCCTAAGTAACAGATGTTGCATCTTGATAACACTCTTTCAATTGAGATCCTAGTTCTAGTTATTGACTTAATGCATTTTTTTAAAACATTTCTCGGCGACTTGAACAAGACTATGTGTGTATTTTGCAACTCTGCATCTCTTCCCAATTTGCTTTGATGAAATAATTGTTGTTTGATGAACATTGTATTCAGACCGCTCCCCCATAATGTGTCTCCCAGTAGCGGTATTTTTTTACAAATTGTTTGGAGTTTAATTTTCTTCACAAGAATCATCAAATATAAGCAGATACTTAGTTCCGTTTTTGGGAAGATTTTCAATCAAAACAAAGTTTACTCTTTTGATAAATTCAAGGTTTTTTCTTTGCATTTGACTATAAAGAGGTTGATTTTGTTGATAAAAATGAAAAATTTTTTTACGTTTGCTTGTTGAAAAGTACCAATTTTTAACCAATCATAAATTAGATGATAATTTCCAGATCCACTTGGTCAAACTAGGGAATTAAAAATTCGTTCTTTGGCAGCTATTATTTTATTCATAGTTTTGGAGAAGGTAGAATAGTACCGACTGTACTTGATAAAATAGCTACCCAAACGGTCGTTTCTCCACATATTGTGGATAACATTATTCGAACGATTGCACATAACGGCATCAAACTTTAACAAACAATTGGCACAAAAAAACTAAAAGATATCTAATTTATGTACGTCCAAACAACTTCCATGATTTTTGTTTATGATTTTCTTCATCAAAAATAAAATTTCCTAAAATTACGGGTTTGTCAATTTATTCGAACATCTTAAATACAGAAAGAAAAAATTGACAATGACGCTTGATTGAAGTTTAAAAGGTAGTGCAATAAATTTATTATGATTTACAGTTTGGTAAAAAAAATCATTGAGAATATGTTTCGTATGCAAATCCTTTTCTTTCTGCCAAGGAAGAGTTTTTGCATTACGAAATGGGTCGCTGCTATACCTCCAATTGCATTTTCCAACTTTGAATATTAAATACTGAAACTTTGGGCAAGCGTAGTCACCCAAATTTGTAATCTGTTACAAAAATTCTGACAGAATTTTACATTTTTCATAACCTTTTGAAAAAAAAATTCTGTTTCCGTGGCTTCTAAGTTTTTCAATATTTTTTAAAGTTTATTATAATTTTTGTAACTGCTGCTCCAAGCGATTCCATGAAAATTATTTGTACACCAAGAAGATTGGGGCGTTGGTTTGAATTTTTTGTGAGGAAGAAAGGAATATCCTACAGTTTGTCCATCATAATTCTTTCACTATTTTGTTTTCAATATATTCAATATCCAAAAAAACAGGCGCATTCTAATAACTGTTCTCTTTAGAGTTTTGTTGTTAAAATAATTAACAATCGAACAATGCATATACTGATTAAGCAAAATTCTAAAAATAAAAACAAAAGTATTCCAGTCACGTGACCAAAAAAGCATGAACTGGGGAGACTAGGTCCAACATATCAATACCCAGGTCCTTTTTTTGTACTTGATTTTCCAGAGCCAGCAGAATCATGTAGAATTGCATGTAGTCTGAAGATTTTGGAGTTTGCAAAAAATAAACCTTACAGGAATTTCCGTATCCAGTTAGATATCCCAAAAGAAATTTTTGGTCCATTTTTTTCAAAATTATGACCGGTTCCAAAACAATGCAGGTTCATAGAATTGAATGTTTTTCTTTTTTTAATAGATAGGAAATTTTGCTTTATAGCCTCAAAAACTCTATATCGAGTAATCTATCATATTCTTCTCTTTGTAGTTGTGAAGATTGATTATTTTTCCATTGATTTCCACTTCTACGGTGTTCTATAAGTTCTACTTTTTGGTATCGGATCGGTATTCTTGTTGAACTTTTTTTCTACCATTACGCATTACGAGTCCACTCAAAATGGGATATTTGTGAGTCTTTGTCCAAGTTCTGCATGTTTGGTAAATTTTGTGGTTCTATAACATTTAGCGAAATTTTTTGGGACTTTTTGGTACAGTAATATGAAAAAGTCCCAAATTATTCTCAAGTTTAAAGTTTAAATTCATTGAAAAACCTATGTTCCAACTCATACTGATCAATTTTATTACTTACCGAAAAAAAATTTGAGGATAAATAGATATTTTACAAAACAAAAAACATAAATAATACAAATTTTTGTACATTACCTTTCTCAACAAATATCAGGTCACCCAAAAATTGGGACAGTTCCTTGAAGTCGTTCAAAGTATAGTTGACAGAGGCAACTTGTTTCATTGCTTCATTCTCTTTTTCAGTGAAGAGTCGAATCTGAATGTAGGGAGTTTTGTTAGCATTGTACTTCTTGATCGTGACACAAACTTGTCTTCTATTACAAGATGCTGTGTCATACACTTTGTTGCAGTTAGCAAGCTCCTAATCCATAGTTGACTCCTTGTCAGAAGTAGGAACGAGTCCAAATCCAATATAGGAACAAGTCCAAGGATTTTAGCATCGTGAATATTAGTATTTATAATTGCCGAGATTACTTCTCCTTCTTTTTCACCAAGATAGTAATGCTGTATTTTTTCAAGTTGTCCCAACTCATTTTTTTTTTGAATAGTTGAAAGCAGGGTTCAAAATAAATTTTCCCTTTGTAGAATATTTGGGACCAAGCAAATCTTCCAATTATTGTTTGATTTTTCAAGAATTCAAAATAATTAGGACTCTTATCTTTTCTTGAGTACACTTTTAAAGCGCAATCTGATCAGATGAGGAGAATTGGAGAAATGATGTTGAGATTAAATGAAAATGGAAGTAAACAATATGAGTCATTCAATCAACCGTAAAAGGAAATAGAACAACAATTGGAATTTTTGTGTGAAGTTTCAAAATATGGAATTGTGTAGGTGTTAGTTTTCCTATATAAATCCACAACTCTTGGCAAAAATCACTGTTCCAGATGGCTGCTGCTATGTATCAAGCACTCTCAAGGCTTTGTTCAGATTATTGTCAAAAAGCGCTATTTATTTCCGTTTCCAGTGATTTTTACGAAAATAATATAGTGACCCGTAATTTTTGTGTCTCTACCCACCATTCTTACTGTTCTTTGGAAATTTATAAGTTCCACATACTTCTGATTGGTTCATCTTTCGATTGGGTAATTTTCATTTCACATAAAAAATTATTGATTTTCAAATACAGATTTTTTTCCAATGTTATTTCATCAACTGGTGACATTCTCAATCAACTTGACCGCGCTGTTAATCTTGATTTGAAATGGAAAGGAGCAGAAAAAAAACCACGTGTTGCAAAGGAAAGATTGTTACGCAAAAAATTCAACTGTCGTTATTTATGTTCTAACCAGAAACTAGCTTCCACACAAACTATTGGTTCAGTATTTCTGGAAAGAGTTCGTAAAGTACAAAACTCAAAATCTGAACATGATTTGTTAAAAATAACTGACTAATTTTATTGATGGTTACAGATTTGTGAAAAATGATCAGGTCAACTCTTCAATGAAAAACTAAAGACCTTTTGATAGTTATCTATTTTCATTCCTTTATTTACAAAATTACTGAAAAACATTGAAATATAAATTCACAGTTATGAAGGTATGTGCAAAAATCTCTGCAAAATAATAAGCAAGATGTGGCATTTTCTTCTGATTTTCAAGAAGCTGCAAAAAATCGTTTCAAATTTTTCAACAAGTTGCAAAAAATGATTCAATTTAATTTGACAAGATGCAAAAAGTGATTTGTTAAAAATAATTGACTGTTTTAATGATGGTTAAAGATTTGTAACTATTGATCATGTCAATGTTACAATGAAAAATTAAAGACATTTTGATAAATCTCTATTTTCATTCACATGTCTTTAAAATAACTGAAAAAATTTGAAAAAAAATTCAGTAAAAGATGAATTTGCAAAAGCCTCTGCAAACATGTAAGCAAGATGTGATATTTTATTCTGATTTTCTTGATGCTGCAAAAAAATGTTTTGTAATTTTCTGACAAGTTGCAAAAAGTGTTTCAATTTTGTTGACAATATGTGAAAAGTTTTTGAATTTTTTTTGAAAATATATGAAAAGTGATTCACTTTTTTACTACAAAATGCGAAAAATTTTTCACTTTTTTCCTACAAAGTGCGAAAAGTCTTTCAAGTTTTTTGAAAATATATGAAAATTGTTTCGCATTTTTGACAATTTGTGAAAAGTGATTCACTTTTTTCCTACAACATGCGAAAACTGTTTCAATTTTTTTCACAATATGTGAAAAGTGTTTCAATTGTTTGAAAATATGTGAAAAGTGAATCATATTTTTCCTACAAAATGCCAAAAATGTTTCAATTTTTTTGACAAGATGTATAAAACGTTTAAATTTTTTTGACAATAGGTGAAAAGTGTTTCACTTTTTTCCTACAAAGTGCGAAAAGTGTTTCATTTTTTTGACAATATAAGAAAAGTGGTTCATTTTTTTGACAATATGTGAAAAGTGATTCACATTTTTTCCTACAAAATGCCAAAAGCGTTTCAATTTCTTGACAAAATCTATAAAATGATTAATTTTTTTTTGCCAATAAGTGAAAAGTGTTTCAATTTTCCTACAAAGTGCGAGAAGGGTTTCACATTGGCAAAAAAATTGTGTTTTTTTTAATTTTTTTTTGTTAGAATGCGAAAATTGATTGAATTTTTTTGACAAGATGCAAAAAGTGATTCATTTTTATTCGACAAAATGTGAAAAGTGTTTCAATTTTTTTGACAATATGTGAAAAATGTTTCACTTTTTTCATACAACATGCGAAAACTGTTTCAATTTTTCTCACAATATGTGAAAAGTGTTTCAATTTTTTGACAATATTTGAAAAATGAATCACTTTTGTCCTACAAAATGCCAAAAATGTTTCATTTTTTTGACAAGATGTATAAAACGTTTAAATTTTTTTGACAATAGGTGAAAAGTGTTTCACTTTTTTCCTACAAAGTGCAAAAAGTGTTTCAATTTTTTGACAATATAAGAAAAGTGGTTCATTTTTTTGACAATATGTGAAAAGTGATTCACATTTTTTCCTACAAAATGCCAAAAGCGTTTCAATTTCTTGACAAAATCTATAAAATGATTTATTTTTTTTTGCCAATAAGTGAAAAGTGTTTCAATTTTCCTACAAAGTGCGAGAAGGGTTTCACATTGGCAAAAAAATTGTGTTTTTTTTAATTTTTTTTTGTTAAAATGCGAAAATTGATTGAATTTTTTTGACAAGATGCAAAAAGTGATTCATTTTTTTTCGACAAAATGTGAAAAGTGTTTCAATTTTTTTGACAATATGTGAAAAATGTTTCACTTTTTTCATACAACATGCGAAAACTGTTTCAATTTTTCTCACAATATGTGAAAAGTGTTTCAATTTTTTGACAATATTTGAAAAATGAATCACTTTTGTCCTACAAAATGCCAAAAATGTTTCATTTTTTTGACAAGATGTATAAAACGTTTAAATTTTTTTGACAATAGGTAAAAAGTGTTTCAATTTTTTCCTACAAAGTGCGGAAAGTGTTTCAATCTTTTTTGACAAAATGCAAAAAGTGTTTAATATTTTTATCGATGAAACTTTTTGCCAAAATGCCAAATGTGTTTCATCTTTTTGACAATTTGTGAAAATGTGTAAACTTTTTCGACAATAAGTGAAAAGTGTTTCATTTTTTTTCGACAAAATGCAAAAAGTGTTTGAAATTTTTTGACAATATGTGAAAAACCTTTCAATTTTTGTTACAAGTGAAAAGGGTTTCAGTTTTTTCCTACAAAAGGCAAAAAGTGTTTTTTTTTTGCTTCAAAATACGAAAAGTGTTTGAACTTTTTTTGACAAGGTGCAAAATCAATTAGATATTTTTACTTCTATCCAAATTTTCTATTGTTTTTTTCTCTAATATGTGTGCAAAAATTAATCAAGTTTCCTAACATGTGTGCAAATTCGGAGCGCTGAATTAAGTTCTAATTACTTTTCAATAAATTACCCTTAACTTCTCATCTATTCTCATAATTAAAAAGAAATTGAAGAAATTAATTAATTACAAAGGACGAATAAAATTCCAAACATCAAGTATTTACAAAAATATTCAACAAAGAACTATCGAGAGTTCTGGAGGTTCTCTATAGAACACAGAGTTGGACGAAATTGCAGAGTTTGTTGTGAAGCTCGAAACGTCATTGTTTCTAAGAAACCCTCATCTTCGTCTATTGTGATGGGGTTTTCGGCTGATCCCATATCCTCCTTCCAAGGAAAGAGGACTTTGTTGACTAGTTGAGCACAAAGCTAGAGTCAGGAACCTTGGGGTAGTTCATTCCTACATGCTCGGACACTTCCTCTATCATTTGCATTGTTCCAAGTTAGTTCTCTGTGATGGGTACTTGTGTCATAAGATATTCGTTGAAATCCTTTCTTATCGCTTCCACCATGTGCCGGACTTGGATTGGTATGTCCAATCGTGCCAAAAAACACCAGCCATTGTTTCTCGCAGTTTGAATTTGTACTAGATCAGGTGAAATTTCTACAGAGTACATAAGGTTGCTGTTTTGCAGTGAGAAGACCATTTTGAGCAATAAGTTGAGTAAAAGATACAGAGTAAGAAGAAGAAAAATTTAGTGCTGAGAGAAGAGGTAGTTAACGGTAGTTAAGTTGAAACTAAAGTATTAGGAGCTGAGATAGGAGGTACTTGGCAGTAGTTGAAATGAAAATAAAATGATTTTTTTAAAGAGTGAGGGTTACCTTCAACTTGAGTGTGTGTGTTAACCAATCAGAATTGTTTTTTTATTTGGTCTGTAGTCTTGTCCAATAGGAACTCAGCTTTCTTTTATGATAATCTTTTAAGAAAAATTGTGTCCCATCGGAAAGAAAGTTACATTCTAGGTACTTTTTTACATATTGTCACTTCCAATCACAAAAATGCATTTTTGTTCTAGTTGTCGTTTTCAATCAAAGTGTAAGTAAAAATATACACAAAAGCAATCGCAAAAACAAATGACCAAAATTTGTTTGCTGTAAGATATGTTGCTGATATAAGTAACAAAAGAAAAAAAATCGATTAAGTAGCTTTTTTAAAAAGTTTTTCAACAAGTTAATTGAATTTTTGTATGTAATCCATGAGAAATTGCTGATTTTTGAGTAGATAGTCAAATTCTTTGATTTTGATGTAAATTTTAGAAGATAACTCAAAGTTGATGAATTTTGCGAAGCAAATCCCGGGAAATCTGATTCCAAACCTGATCATGCAGGATTTTGCGGATTGAAAATCTTAAAAGAAATGAAGAACCGAAGAAAATTTCTGGGGATGTTTTTAAAAAAATTGGGTATCGGGTAAGGGATAAAAAGATTCTTTGATTTATTATTGTACGAATTTTTGAATAACTTCAAATTTTCTAGAACGATTAAAATTTCTTTCATTTTTCTTGAATAGTTGAAAGCAGGGTTCAAAATAAATTTTCCCTATGTAGAAATTTTGGGACCAAGCAAATCTCCCAATTCTTGTTTGATTTGTTGAGAATTCAATATGTTTGGGACTCTTATTTTTTCTTGAGTACACTTTTGAAGCGCAAACTGATCAGATGAGGAGAAATGGAGAAATGATGTTGAGATTAAACGAAAATGGAAGTAAACAATATGAGTCATTCAATCAACCGTGAAAGGAAATAGAACAACAATTGGAATTTTTGTGTGAAGTTTCCAAATATGGAATTGTGTAGGTGTTAGTTTTCCTATATAAATCCACAATTTTCAGCAAAAGTCACTGTTCCAGATGGCTGCGGCTATGTATCAAGCTCTCTCAAGGCTTTATTCAGTTTATTGTCAAAAAGCGCTATTTATTTCCGTTTCCAGTTATTTTTACGAAAACAGGATAGTAACCCGTAATTTTTGTGTCTCTACCCACCATTATTACTGTTCTTTGGAAA
Source organism: Symsagittifera roscoffensis (assembly GCF_963678635.1). Lineage (NCBI taxonomy): Eukaryota > Metazoa > Xenacoelomorpha > Acoela > Convolutidae > Symsagittifera > Symsagittifera roscoffensis. Next base: position 30,267,540 of record NC_087066.1, read on the forward strand.
TTTATAAGTTCCACATACTTCTGATTGGTTCATCTTTCGATTGGGTAATTTTCATTTCACATATTAAATTATTGATTGTCTTTACACTCTTTACAAATACAGATTTTATTCGAATGTTATTTCATCAACTGGTGACGTTCTCAATCAACTTGACCGCGCTGTTAATCACGATTTGAAATGGAAAGGAGCAGAAAAAAAACCACGTGTTGCAAAGGAAAGATTGTTACGCAAAAAATTCAACTGTCGTTACTTATGTTCTAACCAGAAACTAGCTTCCACACAAAGTATTGGTTCAGCATTTCTGGAAAGAGTTCGTAAAGTGTAAAACTCAAAATCTGAACATGATTTGTTAAAAGTAACTGACTAATTTTATTGATGGTTACAGATTTGTGAAAAATGATCAGGTCAATTCTTCAATGAAAAATTAAAGACCTTTTGATAGTTATCTATTTTCATTCCTTTATTTACAAAATTACTGAAAAATATTGAAATATAAATTCACAGTTATGAAGGTATGTGCAAAAATCTCTGCAAAATAATAAGCAAGATGTGGCATTTTCTTCTGATTTTCAAGAAGCTGCAAAAAATCGTTTCAAATTTTTCAACAAGTTGCAAAAAATGATTCAATTTAATTTGACAAGATGCAAAAAGTGATTTTTTAAAAATAATTGACTGTTTTAATGATGGTTAAAGATTTGTAACTAGTGATCATGTCAATGTTTCAATGAAAAATTTAAGACATTTTGATAAATCTCTATTTTCATTCACATGTCTTTAAAATAACTGAAAAAATTTGAAAAAAAATTCAGTAAAGGATGAATTTGCAAAAGCCTCTGCAAACATGTAAGCAAGATATGATATTTTATTCTGAATTTCTTGAAGCTGCAAAAAAAAAGTTTTGTATTTTTCTGACAAATTGCAAAATTGTTTCAATTTTGTTGACAATATGTGAAAAGTGATTCACTTTTTTCCTAAAAAGTGCGAAAAGTCTTTCAAGTTTTTTGAAAATATATGAAAATTGTTTCACTTTTTTTGACAATATGTGAAAAGTGATTCACTTTTTTCCTACAACATGCGGAAACTGTTTCAATTTTTTTCACAATATGTGAAAAGTGAATCGCTTTTTTCCTACAAAATGCCAAAAATGTTTCAATTTTTTTGACAAGATGTATAAAACGCTTTTTTTGACAATGGTTGAGAAGTGCGTCACTTTTTTCCTACAAAGTGCAAAAAGTGTTTCAATTTTGTGACAATATTAGAAAAAATGACAATATGACAATATAAGAAAATATGACTTTATGACAATATATGAAAAAATCTCTGCAAATTTGTAAACAAGATGTGATATTTTCTTCTTATTTTCATGAAGCTGCAAAAAAAACCGTTTGAATTTTTTTAACAAGTTACAAAAAGTGTTTCATTTTTGTTGACAATATATGAAAAGTGTTTCAAATTTTTTGACAATAGTTGAAAATTATTTCCATTTTTCCCTACAATGTGTAAAAAGTGTTTCAATTTCTTTGACAATATGTGAAAAGTGATTCAATTTTTTTGACAATATGTAAAAAGTGATTCACTTTTTTCCTACAAAATGCAAAAACTGTTTCAACTTTTTTCACAATATGTGAAAAGTATTTCAACTTTTTTGACAATATGTAAAAAGTGATTCATTTTTTTGCTACAAAATGCCAAAAATATTTCAATTTTTTGACAAGATGTATACAATGTTATACTTTTTTTGACAATAGGTAAAATTTTTCACTTTTTTCCTACAAAATGCGAAAATTGTTTCAATTTTTTTCACAATATGTGAAAAGTGTTTCAATTTTTTTGACAATATGTGAAAAGTGATTCACTTTTTTGCTACAAAAAGCCAAAAATATTTCAATTTTTTTGAGCAGATGTATACAACGTTTTACTTTTTTTGACAATAGGTAAAAGTGTTTCACTTTTCTCCTACAAAGTGCGACAAATGTTTCAATTTTTTTAACAATATAAGAAACGTGTTTCAATTTTTTGACAATATGTGAAAAGTGATTCAATTTTTTCCTACAAAATGCCAAAAGTGTTTTAATTTTTTGTCAAATTGTATAAAACATTTTTTTTTTGACAAAAGGTAAAAAGTGTTTCACTTTTTTCCTACAAAGGACGAAAAGTGTTTCTATTTTTTTCACAATATGTGAAAAGTGTTTCAATTTTTTTGACAATATGTGAAAAATGATTCACTTTTTTGCTACAAAATGCCAAAAACATTTCAATTTTTTTGACAAGATGTATGAAACGTTTTACTTTTTTTGACAATAGGTAAAAAGTCTTTCACTTTTTTCCTACAAAGTGCGAAAAAAGTTTCAGTTTTTTTTTGACAATATAAGAAAAGTGTTTCAAGTTTTTTGACAATATGTGAAAAGTGATTCACTTTTTCCTACAAAAAGCGAAAAGTGTTTCACATTGTCAAAAAATTGTGTTTGTTTTACTTTTTTCGATAAAATGCGAAAATTGTTTGAATTTTTTTGACAAGATGGAGAAAAATGTTTCATTTTTTTTCGACAAATTATAAAAAGTGTTTCAATTTTTTTGACAATATGTGAAAATTGATTAACTGTTTTCCTACAAAATGCAAAAACTGTTCATTTTTTTTCACAATTTGTAAAAGTGTTTCAATTATTTTGAAACTATGTGAAAATTGATTAATTTTTTTGTACAAATTGCCATAAGTGTTTCAATTTTTTTGAAAATATGTGAAAAGTGTTTCACTTTTTGCTACAAAAAGCCAAAAATATTTCAATTTTTTTGAGCAGATGTATACAACGTTTTACTTTTTTTGACAATAGGTAAAAGTGTTTCACTTTTCTCCTACAAAGTGCGACAAATGTTTCAATTTTTTTAACAATATAAGAAACGTGTTTCAATTTTTTGACAATATGTGAAAAGTGATTCAATTTTTTCCTACAAAATGCCAAAAGTGTTTCAATTTTTTTGACAAAAAGTATAAAACGTTTAACTTTTTTTGACAATAGGTAAGAAGTGTTTCAATTTTTTTGACAATATATGAAAAGTGATTCACTTTTTTGCTACAAAATGCCAAAAATATTTCAATTTTTTTGAGCAGATGTATACAACGCTTTACTTATTTTGACAATAGGTAAAAGTGTTTTACTTTTTTCCTACAAAGTGCAAAAAGTGTTTCAATTTTTTTGACAATATAAGAAAAGTGTTTCCAATTTTTGACAATATGTGAAAAGCGATTCACTTTTTACCTACAAAAGGCCGAAAGTGTTTTAATTTTTTGTCAAAACGTATAAAACATTTTTTTTTGACAATAAGTAAAAAGTGTTTCACTTTTTTCCTACAAAGGACGAAAAGTGTTTCTATTTTTTTCACAATATGTGAAAAGTGTTTCAATTTTTTTGACAATAGGTGAAAAATGATTCATTTTTTTGCTACAAAATGCCAAAATTAATTCAATTTTTTTGACAAGATGTATAAAACGTTTTACTTTTTTGACAATAGGTAAAAAAAGTGTTTAATTTTTTTCCTACAAAGTGCGAAAAGTGTTTCAATTTTTTTGACAAATTAAGAAAACGTTTCAATTTTTTTGACAATATGTGCAAAATGATTCAATTTTTTCCTACAAAATGCCAAAAGTGTTTCAATTTTTTTGACAAAATGTATAAAATGTGAAAGGTGCCAAAAAGTGACACACTTTTCACTTTTTTTGCCAATAAGTGAAAAGTGTTTCAATTTTCCTACAAAAGCGAAAAGAGTTTCACATTGTCAAGAAAATTGTGTTTTGTTTTACTTTTTTCGATAAAATGCGAAAATTGGTTGAATTTTTTTGACAAGATGCAGAAAAGTGTTTCATTTTTTTTTCGACAAATTAAGAAAAATGTTTTAATTTTTTTTTGGCAATATTTGAAAAATGTTTCATTTTTTCCTACGAAATGCGAAAAACCTTTGTTTTTTTGACAAAATGTGTTAAGTTTTTAATTTCTTTTTCGATGAATTTTTTTTGCCAAAATGCCAAATGTGTTTCATCTTTTTTGACATATGTGAAAAGTATTTAAATTTTTTCGACACTATGTGAAAAGTGTTTTACTTTTTTTCCTTCAAAATATAAAAAGTGTTTAATTTCTTTTTCGATAAAATTTTTTTGACAATACGTGAAAAGTGTTTAAGTTTTTTTCGACAAAATGCAAAAAGTGTTTGATTTTTTTTGACAAAATGTGAATAGCATTTCAGTTTTTGGTACTTGGCGGTGGTTGAAATGAAAATAAAATAATTTTTTTAAAGAGTGAGGGTTACCATCAACTCGAATGTGTGTGTTTAACCCATCAGAATTTTTTTTTTAATTGGTCTGTAGTCTTGTCCAATTAGAACTCAGCTTTTTTATGGTATTCTTATAAAAAATTGTTTCCCATCGGAAACAAAGTTACATTCTAGGTACTTTTTGTATATTGTCACTTCCAATCACAAAAATGACATTTTTGTTCTAGTTGTCTGTCGTATCCAATCAGAAAAAAGTTAAGTTTTCAGGGCTTAAATCTTGCAAATAAGTAAAAACATACACAAAAGCAATCGCAAAAATAATTGACCAAAAGTTGTTTGCAGTAAGATATGTTGCTGATATAAGTAATAAAAAAAATCAATTAATTAGCTTTTTGAAAAAGTTTTCCATCAAGTTATTTGAATTTTTGTATGTAATCCATGAAAAATTGCTGATTTTTGAGTAGAAAGTCAAGTTTTTTGATTTTGATGTAAATTTTAGAAGTTGCTCAAAGTTGATGAATTTTGCAAAGCAAATCCCGGGAAATCTGATTCCAAAACTCATCATGCAGGATTTTGAGGATTGAAAATCTTGAAAGAAATGAAGAAACAAAGAAAATCTGGGGATGTTTTTTAAAAATTTGGGTATCGGGTAGGGGATAAAAAGATTCTTTGATTTTTTATTGTTTGACTTTTTGATTAATTTCAAATTTTCTAGAACGAAGAAAATTTCTTTCCTAGTCAGATGTTATTTAGCCGTAAATTTGAAGCTTTAATAGGCAAAACTTGAATCGAATGTCAACTCGTTGGTTGAGTAAGTTTTCCTAAAAAAACTTTTACTTTGTCGGAGAATTCTTTTTCGGACAACATAAACGTCCAAAAAATTGTGAAAAAAGTACGAGTCAACGAGTATTTCATCATTTAGAAATTCAAGTGGAATTTTTTCTTTTTTTTTGTAGAGTAATTCAGGGATATTCAAGTGTTTTTATTAGACATTTTGAAATGTTGTTAATCACGATTTGAAATGAAAAGGAGCAGAAAAAATACCACGTGTTGCAAAGGAAAGATTGTTACGCAAAAAATTCAACCGTCATTATTTATGTTCTAACCAGAAACTAGCTTCCACACAAACTATTGGTTCAGCATTTCTGGAAAGAGTTCGTAAAGTATAAAACTCAAAATCTGAACATGATTTGTTTAAAAAAACTGACTAATTTTATTGATGGTTAAAGATTTGTAAAAAATGATCAGGTCAATTCTTCAATGAAAAATTAAAGACATTTTGATAATTATCTACCTTCATTCAAATGTTTACAAAATTACTGAAAATTATTGAAATATAAATTCACAGTTATGAAGGAACTTGCAAAAATCTCTGCAAAATTGTAAGCAAGATGTGACATTTTCTTCTGATTTTCAAGAAGCTGCAAAAAAATAGTTTCAAATTTTTTAACAAGTTGCGAAAAGTGATTCAATTTTTTTGACAAGATGCAAAAAGTGATTTGTTAAAAATAATTGACTGTTTTATTGATGTTTACAGATTTGTAAATAGTGATCATGTCAATTTTTTAAAGAAAAATTAGAGACCTTTTGATAAATCTCCAAATTCATTCACATGTTTTCAAAATTACTGAAAAATTTTGAAAAAAGTATCAGTAAAGGATGAATTTGGAAAAATCTCTGCAAATTTGTAAAGAAGATGTGATATTTTTTTCTGATTTTCATGAAGCTGCAAAACAAATCATTTGAATTTTTTTAACAAGTTGCGAAAAGTGTTTCATTTTTGTTGACAATATGTGAAAAGTGTTTCAATTTTTTTGACAATATTTGAAGAGTGATTCTTTTTTTTCCTAAAAAAAGCGAAAAGTGTTTCACTTTTTTCCTACAAATTTGGAAAAGCGTTTCAATTTTTTTGACAATATGCGAAAATTATATCACTGTTTTCCTACAAAATGCGAAAACTGTTTCATTTTTTTTCACGATATGTGAAAATGTTTCAATTTTTTTGACAATATGTGAAAATTGATTCACTTTTTTCCTACAAAAAGCCAAAAATGTTTCAATTTTTTTGACAAGATGTATAAAACTTTTAACTTTTTTTGACAATAGGTGAAAATCAATTCACTTTTTCCCTACAAATTGCGAAAAGTGTTTCAATTTCTTTGACAATATGTGAAAATTGTTTCAATTTTTTTGACAATATGTAAAAAGTGATTCATTTTCTTCCTACAAAATGCAAAAATTGTTTCAATTTTTTTCACAATATGTGAATAGTGTTTTAATTTTTTTGACAATATGTGAAAAGTGATTCAGTTTTTTGCTACAAAATGCCAGAAGTATTTCAATTTTTTCGACAAAATGTGTAAAACGTTTACTTTTTCTGACAAAAGGTAAAAAGTGTTTCACTTTTTTCCTACAAAGTGCGAAAAAGGTTTCAATTTTTTTCACAATATGTGAAAAGTGTTTCAATTTTTTTGACAATTTGTGAAAAGTGATTCACTTTTTAGCTACAAAATGCCAAAAATAATTCAATTTTTTTGACAAAGTGTTTAAAACGTTTGACTTTTTTTGACAATAGGTAAAAAATGTTTCACTTTTTTCCTACAAAATGCAAAAAGTGTTTCCATTTTTTTTTTGACAACATAAAAAAAGTGATTCAATTTTTTTGACAATATGTGAAAAGTGATTCAATTTTTTTCTACAAAATGCCAGAAGTATTTCAATTTTCTCGACAAAATGTGTAAAACGTTTACTTTTTCTGACAAAAGGTAAAAAGTGTTTCACTTTTTTCCTACAAAGTGCGAAAAAGGTTTCAATTTTTTTCACAATATGTGAAAAGTGTTTCAATTTTTTTTACAATTTGTGAAAAGTGATTCACTTTTTAGCTACAAAATGGCAAAAATAATTCAATTTTTTTGACAAAGTGTTTAAAACCTTTTACTTTTTTTGACAATGTTTCATTTTTTTCCTACAAAGTGCGAAAAAAGTTTCAATTTTTTTGACAATATTGGAAAAGTGTTTCAATTTTTTTGACAAAATGTATAAAATTCCTAACTTTTTTTGCCAATAAGTGAAAAGTGTTTCAATTTTCCTACAAAAAGCGAAAAGGGTTTCACATTGTCAAAAAAATTGTGTTTTGTTTTACTTATTTCGATAAAATGCGAAAATTGTTTGAATTGTTTTGACAATATAATAAAAGTGTTTTAATTTTTGACAATATGTGAAACGTGATTCAGTTTTTTACTACAAAATGTTAACAGTATTTCAAGTTTTTTGACAAAATGTATAAAACGTTTTACTTTTTTGACAATAGGTAAAAAGTGTTTCACTTTTTTCCTACAAAGTGCGAAAAGTGTTTAAGTTTTTTTGACAATATGTGAAAAGTGTTTCAATTTTTTTGACAATATGTGAAAAATGATTCACTTTTTTGCTACAAAATGCCAAAAAAATTTCAATTTTTTTGACAAGATGTATGAAACGTTTTACTTTTTTTGACAATAGGTAAAAAGTCTTTCACTTTTTTCCTACAAAGTGCGAAAAAAGTTTCAATTTTTTTTGACAATATAAGAGAAGTGTTTCAAGTTTTTTGACAATATGTGAAAAGTGATTCACTTTTTTCCTACAAAAAGCGAAAAGTGTTTCACATTGTCAAAAAAATTGTGTTTGTTTTACTTTTTTCGATAAAATGCGAAAATTGTTTGAATTTTTTTGACAAGATGGAGAAAAATGTTTCATTTTTTTTCGACAAATTATAAAAACTGTTTCAATTTTTTTGACAATATTTGAAAAATGTTTCACTTTTTTCCTACGAAATGCGAAAAGCGTTTCATTTTTTTTTTACTGTAAAAAGTTTTTAATTTCTTTTTCGATGAAATTTTTTTGCCAAAATGGCAAATGTGTTTCATCTTTTTGACAATATGTGAAAAGTGTGACAACTTTTTTGACAATATTTGAAAAGTGATTCACTTTTTTCCTACAAAAAACGAAAAGTGTTTCACTTTTTTCCTACAAAGTGCGAAAAGCGTTTCAATTTTTTTGACAATATGCGAAAATTGATTCACTGTTTTCCTACAAAATGCGAAAACTGTTTCATTTTTTTTCACAATATGTGAAAAGTGTTTCAATTTTTGACAATATGTGAAAATTGATTCACTTTTTTCCTACAAAAAGCCAAAAAAATTTCAATTTTTTTGACAAGATGTTTGAAACGTTTTACTTTTTTTGACAATAGGTAAAAAGTCTTTCACTTTTTTCCTACAAAGTGCGAAAAAAGTTTCAATTTTTTTTTGACAATATAAGAAAAGTATTTCAAGTTTTTTGACAATATGTGAAAAGTGATTCACTGTTTTCCTACAAAAAGCGAAAAGGGTTTCACATTGTCAAAAAAATTGTGTTTGTTTTACTTTTTTCGATAAAATGCGAAAATTGTTTGATTTTTTTTGACAAGATAGAAAAAAGTGTTTCATTTTTTTTTGACAAATTATAAAAACTGTTTCAATTTTTTTGACAATATTTGAAAAATGTTTCACTTTTTTCCTACGAAATGCGAAAAGCGTTTTTTTCTTTTTTTTTTTTAATGTAAAAAGTTTTTAATTTCTTTTTCGATGAAACTTTTTTGCCAAAATGGCAAATGTGTTTCATCTTTTTGACAATATGTGAAAAGTGTTTAAATTTTTCGACGATATAAGAAAATTGTTTCACTTTTTTCCTACAAAATGTAAAAGGTGTTTAATTTCTTTTTCGATAAATTTTTTTTGACAATATGTGAAAAGTGTTTCAGTTTTTTTCGACAAAATGGAAAAAGGGTTTGATTTTGATTTTTTTTGACAATATATGAATAGCCTTTCATTTTTTGGTACTTGGCGGTAGTTGAAATGAAAATAAGGTGATTTTTCTAAAGAGTGAGGGTTACCAACAACTCGAATGTGTGTGTTTAACCAATCAGAATAGTTTTTTTTAATTGGTCTGTAGTCTTGTCCAATTAGAACTCAGCTTTTTTTATGGTATTCTTTTAAAAAATATGTGTCCCATCGGAAACAAAGTTACATTCTAGGTACTTTTTTTACATATTGTCACTTCCAATCACAAAAATGAAATTTTTGTTTTAGTTGTCTGTCGTATCCAATCAGAAAAAACTTAAGTTTTAAGGACTTAAATCTTGCAAATAAGTGAAAAAATATACACAAAAGTTGTTGATGTAAGTAATAAAAAAAATCAATTAATTGGCTTTTTAAAATAATTTTCCATCAAGTTAATTGATTTTTTGTATGTAATCCACGATAAATTGCTGATTTTTGAGTAGATAGTCAATTTCTTTGATTTTGATGTAAATTTTAGAAGATAGCTCAAAGTTGATGATTTTTGCAAAGCAAATCCCTGGAAATCTGATTCCAAACCTGATCATGCAAGGTTTTGAGGATTGAAAATCTTAAGAGAACTGAAGAACCAAAGAAAATTTCTGGGGATGTTTTTAAAAAATTTGGGTATCGGGTAGGGGATAAAAAGATTCTTTGATTTATTATTGTACGACTTTTTGATTAATTTCAAATTTTCTAGAACGAATTAAATTTCGTTCCTAGTCAGATGTAATTCAGCCGTAAAATTGAAGCCTTCTAGGCAATACTTTAATCGAAAGTCAACTCGTTGGTTGAGTAATTTGTCCTAAATAAACTTTTACTTAGTCGGAGAATTCTATTTCGGACAACATAAACGTCCAAAAAATTGTAAAAAAAAGTAAGAGTCAACAAGTATTTCATCATTTAGAAAATCAAATGGAGTTTTTTCTCTTTTCTTGTAGAGTAACTCAAGGAAATTCAAGTGTTTTTAATAGACATTTTTCAATTTTTTTCTCAGTTTTAATATCCTTTAATTCCTATTGGTTGAATTCTAAATTGTTTGGTTAATTTTCTTTAAGCAACAGCAAATAAATTAAATGCATTCTGAAGTTCTTTTACGCTAAAAACGATTGTGCTATACCTTGTATAACTACTTGAAGAAAAGTCAAAGTAAGTATAAATCACTGAAAAAATTTTTGGGAAATTTCACTTCTCCCACTTTGAATTGTACCAAGTAGTCAATTCTGTATTTTAATTCTAAGCATTCCTCCCATTTTTAAGTTGCCAACACTGAATAGAAACGATAAATTGCAGTGAGGAGACTGTGGAAAGGGCGGATGGTACAAAGTGCGAAAAAGGTTTCAATTTTTTTCACAATATGTGAAAAGTGTTTCAATTTTTTTGACAATTTGTGAAAAGTGATTCACTTTTTAGCTACAAAATGGCAAAAATAATTCAATTTTTTTGACAAAGTGTTTAAAACGTTTTACTTTTTTTGACAATAGTTTAAAAATGTTTCATTTTTTTCCTACAAAGTGCGAAAAAAGTTTCAATTTTTTTGACAATATTGGAAAAGTGTTTCAATTTTTTTGACAATATGTGAAAAGAGATTCATTTTTTTCCTACAAAGTGCCAAAAGTGTTTCAATTTTTTTGACAAAATGTATAAAATTCCTAATTTTTTTTGCCAATAAGTGAAAAGTGTTTCAATTTTCCTACAAAAAGCGAAAAGGGTTTCACATTGTCAAAAAAATTGTGTTTTGTTTTACTTATTTCGATAAAATGCGAAAATTGTTTGAATTGTTTTGACAATATAATAAAAGTGTTTTAATTTTTGACAATATGGGAAACGTGATTCAGTTTTTTACTACAAAATGTTAAAAGTATTTCAAGTTTTTTGACAAAATGTATAAAACGTTTTACTTTTTTTGACAATAGGTAAAAAGTGTTTCACTTTTTCCTACAAAGTGCGAAAAGTGTTTAAGTTTTTTTCACAATATGTGAAACGTGTTTCAATTTTTTTGACAATATGTGAAAAATGATTCACTTTTTTGCTACAAAATGCCAAAAACATTTCAATTTTTTTGACAAGATGTATGAAACGTTTTACTTTTTTTGACAATAGGTAAAAAGTCTTTCACTTTTTTCCTACAAAGTGCGAAAAAAGTTTCAGTTTTTTTTTGATAATATAAGAAAAGTGTTTCAAGTTTTTTGACAATATGTGAAAAGTGATTCACTGTTTTCCTACAAAAAGCGAAAAGGGTTTCACATTGTCAAAAAAATTGTGTTTGTTTTACTTTTTTCGATAAAATGCGAAAATTGTTTGAATTTTTTTGACAAGATGGAGAAAAGTGTTTCATTTTTTTTTCGACAATTTATAAAAACTGTTTCAATTTTTTTGACAATATTTGAAAAATGTTTCACTTTTTTCCTACGAAATGCGAAAAGCGTTTCATTTTTTTTTTAATGTAAAAAGTTTTTAATTTCTTTTTCGATGAAACTTTTTTGCCAAAATGGCAAATGTGTTTCATCTTTTTGACAATATGTGAAAAGTGTTTAAATTTTTTCGACGATATAAGAAAATTGTTTCACTTTTTTCCTACAAAATGTAAAAGGTGTTTAATTTCATTTTCGATAAAATTTTTTTGACAATATGTGAAAAGTGTTTCAGTTTTTTTCGACAAAATGGAAAAGGGTTTGATTTTGATTTTTTTTGACAATATGTGAATAGCCTTTCATTTTTTGGTACTTGGCGGTAGTTGAAATGAAAATAAGGTGATTTTTCTAAAGAGTGAGGGTTACCAACAACTCGAATGTGTGTGTTTAACCAATCAGAATAGTTTTTTTTAATTGGTCTGTAGTCTTGTCCAATTAGAACTCAGCTTTTTTTATGGTATTCTTTTAAAAAATATGTGTCCCATCGGAAACAAAGTTACATTCTAGGTACTTTTTTTACATATTGTCACTTCCAATCACAAAAATGAAATTTTTGTTTTAGTTGTCTGTCGTATCCAATCAGAAAAAACTTAAGTTTTAAGGACTTAAATCTTGCAAATAAGTAAAAATATACACAAAAGTTGTTGATGTAAGTAATAAAAAAAATCGATTAATTGGCTTTTTTAAATAATTTTCCATCAAGTTAATTGATTTTTTGTATGTAATCCATGAAAAATTGCTGATTTTTGAGTAGATAGTCAATTTCTTTGATTTTGATGTAAATTCTAGAAGATAGCTCAAAGTTGATGATTTTTGCAAAGCAAATCCTTGGAAATCTGATTCCAAACCTGATCATGCAAGGTTTTGAGGATTGAAAATCTTAAGAGAACTGAAGAACCAAAGAAAATTTCTGGGGATGTTTTTAAAAAATTTGGGTATCGGGTAGGGGATAAAAAGATTCTTTGATTTATTATTGTACGACTTTTTGATTAATTTCAAATTTTCTAGAACGAATTAAATTTCGTTCCTAGTCAGATGTAATTCAGCCGTAAAATTGAAGCTTACTAGGCAATACTTTAATCGAAAGTCAACTCGTTGGTTGAGTAATTTTTCCTAAATAAACTTTTACTTAGTCGGAGAATTCTATTTCGGACAACATAAACGTCCAAAAAATTGTAAAAAAAAGAAGAGTCAACAAGTATTTCATCATTTAGAAAATCAAATGGAGTTTTTTCTCTTTTCTTGTAGAGTGACTCAAGGAAATTCAAGTGTTTTTAATAGACATTTTTCAAATTTTAAAAAAGGCCCAATTTTTAATCAGTTTTAATATCCTTTAATTCCTATTGGTTGAATTCTAAATTGTTTGGTTAATTTTCTTTAAGCAACAGCAAATAAATTAAATTCATTCTGAAGTTCTTTTACGCTGAAAACGATTGTGCTATACCTTGTATAACTACTTGAAGAAAAGTCAAAGTAAGTATAAATCACTGAAAAAATTTTTGGGAAATTTCACTTCTCCCACTTTGAATTGTACCAAGTAGTCAATTCTGTATTTTAATTCTAAGCATTCCTCCCATTTTTTAGATGCCAACACTGAATAGAAACAAGAAATTGCAGTGAGGAGACTGTGGAAAGGGCGGATGCAATTCGACATCAAAAGAGATGTACTAAGCGAGTTTTTTCTCGTCCCGATTGTAGGTATTTCACTAACTATCATCAAGAAATGAACTACCACGTGGACCAGAAGCATGCTCCTTCAACTTCCAATGATGGAATGTCCGGACTCTGCCTTATATGAACATTTACTAGGACATACGCATTTACTGTCTTTTATCGGATAAAGATAAACAACCACTCAAAGATCATTCTTTCCTTTTCTGTATTTGCATGGCCATAGTAACCTCGATGCTCTTACATATCAGCTGTTTACAGAACCTTTTAAATCAAAATCTGGATACGATCCGAAGAAGTTTCGGAGAGATACCAATGACGATTTACCTCTTGTCGAGGTAATAGTTGAATGCAACATGTTCATTTACGATTTTGATATTCAAGAAGAAGAATACATTGGAGAATTAGCCAAGCCAAAGATTGAAAAGTTTGAAAAAACTGTTAAATTGTTTAGGTTCAACAACCATATCATTCACACGAGTGATACAGATAGTTTTCTCAAGTGCTTTGAATGTCCCAGCTGTGACAGTTTCTTCAACGGATCAGACAACTTCAACAGACATTTTCTAATTTGTAAAGATAGAGTGCGAAATATTTATCCCAAAAACAAACGCGTACACACTACGGGAAACAAAATTCGAGAAACTGAACGGATTAAATATTCCATACACTGAAGATCAGAAATTATTTAGCAATTTAGCAACCTTTGGCTTCGAATCGATTTGTGTTTGTACAGAAGAATTTAAAGCAACCGAAAAAACCACTTGGATTGGAAAAAAATCCCTAAGTCTCTCTCACTATCTTCGAATCTGTAAGACGATCCAATTTTCTTGTGTAAAAAAAATCCAGAACTTCGCATAATTGTTTTTGTTTCCAGCTTGGAACTTATGACTGAAAAAAGCATGTTACAAATGAGAACCAAATTTCAAGAAATCGAAAACTGTGTTTATGATCGAGTCAAAAAAATTGTTGAGAAAATCAATGCTAGAACTTTATCTAAAAAAATAGAAGATTTCCAATATGAAGATGAATGTGTTGAAGGTGGGGAGGAGGATGACATGTCGACACAATTCTTCTAATGTCGAAAAAATCAGCTAATCGACTTGAAACAGCATTTGGAGCGCTTTGTTTTTATTTTACCGATGTTCTGTTTCAATAGCGGTACATACAATCTGAACCTCATAAATTTTTAATTGATCCTGTTTTTTTATGTAATAAAAAAACCGAACCAAAGTCATCAAAAAAAGGAAAATATTTCAAGTCCTTCAAACCTGAAGATGTACCGTTTCTAGACAAAATGAAGTTTCTTGGAGGAGCAACAATACGGAATTCGTTTCTTAAAACCTTTAAAGCAAGTAAGGCCAAAATTTACGAATGGTTTGACAGTCCAGGCAAGCTCAACTGTACGGAATTGCCTCCATATGAAGCCTTTTCCAGCAAACTGAGTGATAACAACCCTCTCGAGAAAGAATTCAGCGATTACCAAAAACTGGTTAACGGAGGTCTTGATCAACAAAGTGCGCTGAAAAAGTTACTTCTTCAATCAGTTCTACCAACAGGTTTGGAAATTGGAAAATTATTCTAATTTGAAAAGAATCTAGGAACAACACATTATGATTACTTTCAATGACCACTTACGGTGTTATAACAACAACAAGGTCGTTTCTACTCTTGAAGCCATGCAAAATATGATAAAGTTCTACCAAAATAAAGGTCGATACGTTGAAACTGGGATGCACGCTTCCCAATTTAGCAAATATCTGCTTAAAAAAACCGACAAATCACAAGTTCTACCTGTTCTTTGAATGTGATAATGATTTGTGTTAGTAAATCCGAGAAGACAGGACTGATGGTTTTTACGCGAAAAGCAAATGTCGACCAAACTTATTTTCTTAACTCGTCAATTGTTTACAAAAGAATACTTGGAACTGATGCCAGCCAGTATACAAAATTAAGAGGTTACAATGTTCATGAAACATGGGAATGTGAGTCGTGGGAGCACTTTAGAACAGATTCTTCAGTCAAGAATCATGTCAAGACAAAATTTCTTTACAAAAGACCACTATCTGCTGATTCTTTAGTTGAAAAAAATAAAGAACGGATCTCTTTTTGGCTATATGCAATGCAATTTAATAGTTCTCGACGAGTTGAAGCCCACATTTTCATTTTTTCCTGCAATATCCAAAAATAGAGACATCTGCCGAAACTATATCGGAGAATACTTGAAAAACTATGCCGAAGAAAATGATTTGCTGAAAACCCCAAAACGAATGTTGATTTCCAGTTTCAAATTTCAAAAAACGGTACAATCATCACAACCCTCTTAGCTCTTAACTTCTATCTAAGTCTTGGACTTCAATGTACAAAAATGTATCGATTTGTTGAGTACTTACCTAGGATATGTGTTAACAGCTTTATTCAATCTGTTGTTGATGCTCGACGAAAACAAGATAAGAATCCACATTCTGGAGTTGCTGCTGAGACGATAAAGTTTCTCGGTAACAGCTCGTATGGTTATTAAATAATGGACACATCTAGACACACGATAACCAAATATCTCGGCTACAAAAAGACACACAAAGCAAAAAATGAAAAAAAACAATTTGGCGATTGAATGTTGTGAAAAAAGGTTTTTTGAAGTAGAACTGTTAAAGTCAACAATCGAACACAGGGAACCAATAACTGTAGGCTTCTTTATTCTTAAATAGGCAAAACTCAGAATGTTGGAGTTATACTACAATTTATTCCACAAGTAATGTGATGAGACTAATTTCGAGGAGTTGGAGAAAAATCTGGAATCTTTCTATCCAGCATTAGAGGAGAGAACCCGGACGATTGTATATTACCTGAGAAGAAAGCTCAGTGGACATAAATTTGTCGAAATGATTGTAGAGACGACATTATAGCTGATGTAATGAGAAAATTTTTTCCACTTCTATGCTGCGCTGTTCATAAAAAGCACGATAAACCAGCACCCGGTCTATTCAAAGAACAATTTGGCTGTAATGAAATGACGTGCTCGTGCAGCAAGACAAATTGCTGCTATGATAGTAAGAATAACAAATTCAATTTTGCTAGCAAAGGACTCAACAAATGAACTTTAGAAGATACTGGGGATGGACCAACGTCCAAATACAGACAAGTTCATGATGAAGCTGTAAGTTTATAAATCGATGAATCGCGGATTCAAAACCTCCAAACATTTAGTCGGAACATATGAAAAAATTAAAAAAGGACTCAGTTGCTTTTACTCGAAAAGGGAAGTTCTTAATGATATAATACATAGAAGTTTACCAATTTTAGTAAACTTGTAAACTTAGTCTCCAATTTTAGTAAAATTTTATACAATGCAATGATTTTTACATGTTATTTAACTTTTCTTTGAAGCTTCAGTTATGTTTCAACAAAATTTGAGGCACTTTCAATATAAGCCCAAATGGTTTAGAAAATATTAAAAAAGTATCTTTGTACAATGGGAATCTATACCCTATCGGATTGGTGTACAGGATCTTTAAACATGGTAAGAACAGGCGCCGAATTTCTTTTTGAAACTTACGATCCTACCATCTGAAACCCTGAAACCTATCTTAATACTTAGGAAATCAATATCCTATCTTAATGAATAGGTGGATGACCGGATGGTCTATTCCCTATTTTGAAACATGGGGGTAAATCACTATCCCCCCCACTCTCCCTCACTCATATACTACTTAGGATCGAGTCCAAGTTTGTCAGCATCGGAATCGACAATATTCCGTATTGCTGATATCATTTCTTCTTCTTTTCCGCCAAGATAGACATGTTGGGACTTTTCAAATTGTCCTGATGCTTATTTCTTTAGCACTTGGAAGCAGGATTCAAAATAAAATTTTCTCCATGTAGGATTTTTGGGACCAAGAAAATTTCCCAATTCATGTTCGATTTCTTGAAATTTCATTATAATTGTGACTAGTATCTTTTCTGGTGTACATTTTAGCAGAGAAGAGTGAACTGAGCAGATGAAGAGAAACGAGAAAAGTGATTTTGAATTTGAATGAAAAGGGAATTAAACAGTTTGAGTCATCATGGTTTCGATTTATGGAATTAGTACCAAATCATGAAAAGTTGTGTATGAATTTCCATTTATGGAAACCAAGTAGGCGTTACTTCTATAAAAACCCACAGTTCTCCGGAAAAAAAACATTCTTCCAGATGGCAGCTGCTTCTTTTTCTTTTTCATCTTTTGTGGGAGCCAAGGAGGTCTTATGAGGTCCTTCTTGCCAGCTCTACGGCACCCTTTGGTTCAGAGGTGACCTTTTTTCTCGCCATTCCTCTACTGGATTCGTTTTATCTAAAACTCCTGTTTTCTCAAGTTGGGTTAGTTTCATCAAAAAGTTACTGTGGATCAGAGTTGAAGTTTTTTCTCGTCAATTTTCTTCAAAAACTGTTTTCCGAATGGCCTTTTAACTATGACTGTCAATAATGCTTAATTTTTTTTTCGATCAAAGTTTGTAACCCATGGAAAAACAACCAACACTAGAAACTAATTTGAAAAAAAATTATATTATTTTTCTAATTTTTCTAAGACTGTGGTCGGAAATTCTGTGCTATTTGCACCATAACCGGCTATTCTTGTTTGTTTTTCAATTCCGTTTAAAGTTTCAGTAGAAAGTACAGCACGCTGGCAAAGAAAGAAGCCAAAATTGCACATAAAATGTAAAATAATTATAAGTTGAAGTTACTTTTAACAGTCGATGAACAACTCATAAAAATAAGTCATCGGCGACCAGTATTAAAAATGGATTTTTATTTTCAGATTTCCCAGAACTTTCTATCTAATATTCCTGTTTTCTCAAATTGGGTTAGTTTCATCAAAAAGTTACTGTGGATCAGAGGTGAGATTTTTTCCGTCAATTTTCTTCAAAAACTGTTTTCCGAATGGCCTGTTTACTATGACTGTCAATGATTCTTATGTTCATTTTTTATCAAAGTTTTTTATCACACCATGCGTAAAAAAAACTGCACTAAAACCTACTTTGAAAAAAAATTCTAATTTTTCTTAGACTGTGGTCGGAAAAAACTGTGCTACTTGCAGAGTAACCGGCTATCCTTGTTCCTTTTTTAACTCCATTTAAATTTTTAGTAGACAGTACAGCACGCTGGCAAAGAAAGAAACCAAATTGCGCACACAAATTATGAATTGTCTCTTATGTGAAGATTATTTTTAACAGTCGATGAACAACTTATAAAAATTTGTGATCGACATGTCCAGTATTGAAAATGGATTTTTAAATTCAGATTTCCCAGGATTTTTTTATTTAATACTCCTGTTTTCTCAAATTGGGTTAGTTTCATCAAAAAGTTACTGTGGATCAGAAATGAAGTTTTTTCTCGTCAATTTTCTTCAAAAACTGTTTTCCGAATGGCCTTTTTACTATGACTGTCAATAATGCTTAAATTTTTTATCGATCAAAGTTTGTATCACATGGAAAAACAACCAACACTAGAAACTAATTTGAAAAAAAATTATATTATTTTTCTAATTTTTCTAAGACTGTGGTCGGAAATTCTGTGCTATTTGCACCATAACCGGCTATTCTTGTTGGTTTTTCAATTCCGTTTAATGTTTCAGTAGAAAGTACAGCACGCTGGCGAAGAAAGAAGCCAAATTTGCACATAAATTGTAAAAAATTTATAAGTTGATGTTACTTTTAACAATCGATGAACAACTCATAAAAATAAGTGATCGACGACCAGTATTAAACATGGATTTTTATTTTCAGATTTCCCAGAACTTTTTATCTATTATTCCTGTTTTCTCAAATTGGGTTAGTTTCATCAAAAAGTTACTGTGGATCAGAGGTGAGATTTTTTCCGTCAATTTTCTTCAAAAACTGTTTTCCGAATGGCCTTTTTACTATGACTGTCAATGATTCTTATGTTTTTTTTATCAAAGTTTTTTTATCTCACCATGCGTAAATAAAACGACACTAAAACCTACTTTGAAAAAAAAATTCTAATTTTTCTCAGACTGTGATCGGAAAAAACTGTGCTACTTGCAGAGTAACCGGCTTTTTTGTTCCTTTTTTGACTCCATTTAAATTTTTAGTAGACAGTACAGCACGCTGGCAAAGAAAGAAACCAAATTGCGCACACAAATTATGAATTGTTTCTAATGTGAAGATTTTTTTGAACAGTCGATCAACAACTTATTAAAATAAGTGATCGACGCCCAGTATTTAAAATGAATTTTTATTTTCAAATTTCACAAGATTTGTTTCATCTAATACCCTGTTTTCTCAAATTGGGTTAGTTTCATCAAAAATTTACTTTGGATCAGAGGTGAGGTTTTTTTCGTCAATTTCCTTTGAAAACTGTTTTCCGAATGGCCTTTTTACTATGACTGTCAATGATTCTTTTGTCCTTTATTTATCAAAGTTTTTTATCACACCATGCGTAAAAAAACGACACAAAAAACCTACTTTGAAAAAAAAATCTAATTTTTCTTAGACTGTGATCGGAAAAAACTGTGCTACTTGCAGAGTAACCGGCTTTTTTGTTCCTTTTTTAACTCCATTTAAATTTTTAGTAGACAGTACAGCACGCTGGCAAAGAAAGAAACCAAATTGCGCACACAAATTATGAATTGTTTCTAATGTGAAGATTTTTTTGAACAGTCGATCAACAACTTATTAAAATAAGTGATCGACGCCCAGTATTTAAAATGAATTTTTACTTTCAAATTTCACAAGATTTGTTTCATCTAATACCCTGTTTTCTCAAATTGGGTTAGTTTCATCAAAAATTTACTTTGGATCAGAGGTGAGGTTTTTTTCGTCAATTTCCTTTGAAAACTGTTTTCCGAATGGCCTTTTTACTATGACTGTCAATGATTCTTTTGTCCTTTATTTATCAAAGTTTTTTATCACACCATGCGTAAAAAAACGACACAAAAAACCTACTTTGAAAAAAAAATCTAATTTTTCTTAGACTGTGGTCTGAAAAAACTGTGCTATTTGCAGAGTAACCGGCTGTTTTGTTCCTTTTTTAAATCCAATTAAGTTTTTACTAGAAAGTACAGCACGCTGGCAAAGAAAGAAACCAAATTGCGCACACAAATTATGAATTGTTTCTAATTTGAAGATTATTTTTAACAGTCGATCAACAACTTATTTAAATTAGTGATCACCGCCCAGTATTCAAAATGGATTTTCATTTTCAGATTTCCCAGAACTTTTTATCTAATATTTCTGTTTTCTCAAATTGGGTTAGTTTCATCAAAAAGTTACTGTGGATCAGAAGTGAGATTTTTTCCGTCAATTTTCTTCAAAAACTGTTTTCCGAATGGCCTTTTTACTATGACTGTCAATGATGCTTAAATTTTTTTTCGATCAAAGTTTGTATCACATGGAAAAACAACCAACACTAGAACCTAATTTGAAAAAAAATTATATTATTTTTCTAATTTTTCTAAGACTGTGATCGGAAATTCTGTGCTATTTGCACCATAACCGGCTATTCTTGTTTGTTTTTCAATTCCGTTTAATGTTTCAGTAGAAAGTACAGCACGCTGGCGAAGAAAGAAGCCAAATTTGCACATAAATTGTAAAAAATTTATAAGTTGAAGTTACTTTTAACAATCGATGAACAACTCATAAAAATAAGTGATCGACGACCAGTATTAAACATGGATTTTTATTTTCAGATTTCCCAGAACTTTTTATCTAATATTCCTGTTTTCTCAAATTGGGTTACTTTCATCAAAAAGTTACTGTGGATCAGAGGTGAGATTTTTTCCGTCAATTTTCTTCAAAAACTGTTTTCCGAATGGCCTTTTTACTATGACTGTCAATGATTCTTATGTTTTTTTTATCAAAGTTTTTTATCACACCATGCGTAAATAAAACGACACTAAAACCTACTTTGAAAAAAAAATTCTAATTTTCTCAGACTGTGATCGGAAAAAACTGTGCTACTTGCAGAGTAACCGGCTTTTTTGTTCCTTTTTTAACTCCATTTAAATTTTTAGTAGACAGAACAGCACGCTGGCAAAGAAAGAAACCAAATTGCGCACACAAATTATGAATTGTTTCTAATGTGAAGATTTTTTTGAACAGTCGATCAACAACTTATTAAAATAAGTGATCGACGCCCAGTATTTAAAATGGATTTTTATTTTCAAATTTCACAAGATTTGTTTCATCTAATACCCTATTTTCTCAAATTGGGTTAGTTTCATCAAAAAATTACTTTGGATCAGAGGTGAGGTTTTTTTCGTCAATTTCCTTTGAAAACTGTTTTCCGAATGGCCTTTTTACTATGACTGTCAATGATTCTTTTGTCCTTTATTTATCAAAGTTTTTTATCACACCATGCGTAAAAAAACGACACAAAAAACCTACTTTGAAAAAAAATCTAATTTTTCTTAGACTGTGGTCTGAAAAAACTGTGCTACTTGCAGAGTAACCGGCTGTTTTGTTCCTTTTTTAAATCCAATTAAGTTTTTACTAGAAAGTACAGCACGCTGGCAAAGAAAGAAACCAAATTGCGCACACAAATTATGAATTGTTTCTAATTTGAAGATTATTTTTAACAGTCGATCAACAACTTATTAAAATTAGTGATCACCGCCCAGTATTCAAAATGGATTTTAATTTTCAGATTTCCCAGAACTTTTTATCTAATATTTCTGTTTTCTCAAATTGGGTTAGTTTCATCAAAAAGTTACTGTGGATCAGAAGTGAGATTTTTTCCGTCAATTTTCTTCAAAAACTGTTTTCCGAATGGCCTTTTTACTATGACTGTCAATGATTCTTATGTTTTTTTTATCAAAGTTTTTTTTATCACACCATGTGTAAAAAAACCGACATTAAAACCTAATTTGAAAAAAAAATTCTAATTTTTCTTAGACTGTGGTCCAAAAATTCTGTGCTACTTGCAGAGTAACCAGCTATCTTTGTTCCTTTTTTAACTCCATTTAAATTTTTAGTAGACAGTACAGCACGCTGGCAAAGAAAGAAAGCGAATTGCGCACACAAATTATGAATTGTTTCTAATGTGAAGATTATTTTTAACAACCGATGAACAACTTATAAATCTTTGTGATCGACATGTCCAGTATTGAAAATGGATTTTTAAATTCAGATTTTCCAGGATTTGTTTCATTTAACACCCTTTTTTCTCAAATTGGGTTAGTTTCATCAAAAAGTTACTTTGGATCAGAGGTGAGGTTTTTTCTCGACAATTTCCTTTAAAAACTGTTTTCCGAATGGCCTTTTTACTATGACTGTCAATGATTCTGATGTTCTTTTTTTATCAAAGTTTTTTATCACACCATGCGTAAAAAAACGACACTAAAACCTACTTTGAAAAAAATTCTAATTTTTCTTAGACTGTGGTCGGAAAATTCTGTGCTACTTGCAGAGTAACCAGCTATCCTTGTTCCTTTTTTAACTCCATTTAAATTTTTAGTAGACAGTACAGCACGCTGGCAAAGAAATACACCAAATTGCGCACACAAATTATGAATTGTTTCTAATGTGAAGATTATTTTTAACAGTCGATGAACAACTTATAAAATTTTGTGATCGACATGTCCAGTATCGAAAATGGATTTTTAAATTCAGATTTTCCAGAATTTGTTTCATCTAATACCCTGTTTTCTCAAATTGGGTTAGTTTCATCAAAAAATTACTTTGGATCAGAGGTGAGGTTTTTTCTCGTCAATTTCCTTTGAAAACTGTTTTCCGAATGGCCTTTTTACTATGACTGTCAATGATTCTTATGTTCTTTTTTATCAAAGTTTTTTATCACACCATGTGTAAACAAACGACACTAAAACCTACTTTGAAAAAAATTCTGATTTTTCTTACACTGCGGTCGGAAAAAACTGTGCTACTTGCAGAGTAACCGGCTTTTTTGTTCCTTTTTAAAATCCAATTAAATTTTTACTAGAAAGTACAACACGCTGGCAAAGAAAGAAACCAAATTGCGCACACAGATTATGAATTGTTTCTAATTTGAAGATTATTTTTAACAGTCGATCAACAACTTATTAAAATAAGTGATCGACACCCAATATTTGAAACGGATTTTTATTTTCAAATTTCCCAAGATTTGTTTCATCTAATACCCTGTATTCTCAAATTGGGTTAGTTTCATCAAAAAATTAATTTTGGATCAGAGGTGAGGTTTTTTCTCGTCAATTTCCTCTAAAAACTGTTTTCCGAATGGCCTTTTTACTATGACTGTCAATGATTCTTATGTTCTTTTTTTTATCAAAGTTTTTTTTATCAAACCATGTGTAAAAAAACCGACACTAAAACCTAATTTAAAAAAAATCTAATTTTTCTTAGACTGTGGTCGGAAATTCTGTGCTACTTGCAGAGTAACCAGCTATCCTTGTTCCTTTTTTAACTCCATTTAAATTTTTAGTAGACAGTACAGCACGCTGGCAAAGAAAGAAACCAAATTGCGCACACAAATTATGAATTGTTTCTAATGTGAAGATTATTTTTAACAGTCGATGAACAACTTATAAAAATTTGTGATCGACATGTCCAGTATTGAAAATGGATTTTTAAATTCAGATTTCCCAGGAATTTTCTATTTAATACTCCTGTTTTCTCAAATTGGGTTAGTTGCATCAAAAAGTGGTACGTACTACTTTGGTATTATTTCATCTGATTAGTTCACTTATGAATGATATCAGCAAAATCATTATCTTTAACAGTCGAAGAACAACTTATTAAAATAAGTGATCGACGCCCAGTAGTGAAAATGGACTTTTATTTTCGAATTTTCCATAATTTTTAAATCTAATACTCCATTTTTCTCAATTTGGGTCAGTTTCAACAAAAAGTTACTTTGGATCAGAGGTGAGGTTTTTTTCTCGTCAATTTCCTTTAAAAACTGTTTTCCGAATGGCTTTTTTACTATGACTGTCAATGATTCTTATGTTCATTTTTTATCAAAGTTTTTTTTATCACACCATGTGTAAAAAAAACCGACACTAAAACCTAATTTGAAAAAAAAATTCTAATTTTTCTTAGACTGTGGTCGGAAATTCTGTGCTACTTGCAGAGTAACCAGCTATCCTTGTTCCTTTTTTAACTCCATTTAATTTTTTAGTAGACAGTACAGCACGCTGGCAAAGAAAGAAACCAAATTGCGCACACAAAATATGAATTGTTTCTAATGTGAAGATTATTTTAACAGTCGATGAACAACTTATAAAATTTTGTGATCGACATGTCCAGTATTGAAAATGGATTTTTAAATTCAGATTTCCCGGGTTTTTTTTATTTAATACTCCTGTTTTCTCAAATTGGGTTGGTTTCATCAAAAAGTGTTACTACTTTCGAACTACTTCATCTGATCAGTTCACTTATGAATGATATCAGCAAAATCATTATGTTTAACAGTTGAAGAACAACTTATTAAAAATTTGTGATCGACATGTCCAGTATTGAAAATGGATTTTTAAGTTCAGATTTCCCAGGATTTTTTTGTTTAATACTCCTGATTTCTCAAATTGAATTAGTTTCATCAAAAAGTGGTACTACTTTGGTACTACTTCATCTGATCAGTTCACTTATGAATGATATCAGCAAAATCATTATGTTTAACAGTCGAAGAACAACTTGTTAAAATAAGTGATCGACGCCCAGTAGTGAAAATGGATTTTTATTTTCGAATTTCCCATGATTTTTTTTATCTAATACTCAATTTTTCTCAATTTGGGTTAGTTTCATCAAAAACTTACTTTGGATCAGAGGTGAGATTTTTTCTCTTCAATTTCCTTTAAAAACTGTTTTCCGAATGGCCTTTTCACTATGACTGTCAATGATTCTGATGTTCTTTTTTTATCAAAGTTTTTTATCACACCATGCGTAAATAAAACGACACTAAAACCTACTTTGAAAAACATTCTAATTTTTCTTAGACTGTGGTCGGAAAAAACTGTGCTACTTGCAGAGTAACCGGCTTTTTTGTTCCTTTTTAAAATCCAATTAAATTTTTTCTAGAAAGTACAGCACGCTGGCAAAGAAAGAAACCAAATTGCGCACACAAATTATGAATTGTTTCTAATGTGAAGATTATTTTTAACAGTCGATGAACAACTTATAAAATTTTGTGATCGACATGTCCAGTATTGAAAATGGATTTTTAAATTCAGATTGTCCAAAATTTGTTTCATCTAATACCCTGTTTTCTCAAATTGGGTTAGTTTCATCAAACAGTTACTTTGGATCAGAGGTGAGGTTTTTTCTCGTCAATTTCCTTTAAAAACTGTTTTCCGAATGGCCTTTTTACTATGACTGTCAATGATTCTGATGTTCTTTTTTTATCAAAGTTTTTCATCACACCATGCGTAAAAAATTGACACTAAAACCTAATTTGAAAAAAAAATTCTAATTTTTCTTAGACTGTGGTCGGAAATTCTGTGCTACTTGTAGAGTAGCCAGCTATCCTTGTTCCTTTTTTAAATCCAATTAAATTTTTACTAGAAAGTACAGCACGCTGGCCAAGAAAGAAACCAAATTGCGCACACAAATTATGAATTGTTTCTAATTTGAAGATTATTTTTAACAGTCGATCAACAACTTATTAAAATAACTGATCGACGCCCAGTATTTGAAACAGATTTTTATTTTCAAATTTCACAAGATTTGTTTCATCTAATACCCTGTTTTCTCAATTTGGGTTAGTTTCATCAAAAAGTTATATTGGATCAGAGGTGAGAATTTTTCTCGTCAATTTCCTCTAAAAAATGTTTTCCGAATGGCCTTTTTACTATGACTGTCAATGATTCTTATGTTCTTTTTTTTATCAAAGTTTTTTTTATCACACCATGTGTAAAAAAACCGACACTAAAACCTAATTTGAAAAAAATTCTATTTTTTCTTAGACTGTGGTCGGAAATTCTGTGCTACTTGCAGAGTAACCAGCTATCCTTGTTCCTTTTTTAACTCCATTTAAATTTTTAGTAGACAGTACAGCACGCTGGCAAAGAAAGAAACCAAATTGCGCACACAAATTATGAATTGTTTCTAATGTGAAGATTATTTTTAACAGTCAATGAATAACTTATAACAATTTGTGATCGACATGTCTAGTATTGAAAATGGATTTTTAAATTCAGATTTCCCAGGATTTTTTTATTTAATACTCCTGTTTTCTCAAATTGGGTTGGTTTCATCAAAAAGTGGTACTACTTTCGAACTACTTCATCTGATCAGTTCACTTATGAATGATATCAGCAAAATCATTATGTTTAACAGTTGAAGAACAACTTATTAAAAATTTGTGATCGACATGTCCAGTATTGAAAATGGATTTTTAAGTTCAGATTTCCCAGGATTTTTTTGTTTAATACTCCTGATTTCTCAAATTGAATTAGTTTCATCAAAAAGTGGTACTACTTTGGTACTACTTCATCTGATCAGTTCACTTATGAATGATATCAGCAAAATCATTATGTTTAACAGTCGAAGAACAACTTGTTAAAATAAGTGATCGACGCCCAGTAGTGAAAATGGATTTTTATTTTCGAATTTCCCATGATTTTTTTAATCTAATACTCCATTTTTCTCAATTTGGGTTAGTTTCATCAAAAACTTACTTTGGATCAGAGGTGAGGTTTTTTCTCTTCAATTTCCTTTAAAAACTGTTTTCCGAATGGCCTTTTTACTATGACTGTCAATGATTCTGATGTTCTTTTTTTATCAAAGTTTTTTATCACACCATGCGTAAATAAAACGACAATAAAACCTACTTTGAAAAACATTCTAATTTTTCTTAGACTGTGGTAGGAAAAAACTGTGCTACTTGCAGAGTAACCGGCTTTTTTGTTCCTTTTTTAAATCCAATTAAATTTTTACTAGAAAGTACAGCACGCTGGCAAAGAAAGAAACCAAATTGCGCACACAAATTATGAATTGTTTCTAATGTGAAGATTATTTTTAACAGTCGATGAACAACTTATAAAATTTTGTGATCGACATGTCCAGTATTGAAAATGGATTTTTAAATTCAGATTTTCCAAAATTTGTTTCATCTAATACCCTGTTTTCTCAAATTGGGTTAGTTTCATCAAACAGTTACTTTGGATCAGAAGTGAGGTTTTTTCTCGTCAATTTCCTTTAAAAACTGTTTTCCGAATGGCTTTTTTACTATGACTGTCAATGATTCTGATGTTCTTTTTTTTATCAAAGTTTTTTATCACACCATGCGTAAAAAATTGACACTAAAACCTAATTTGAAAAAAAATTCTAATTTTTCTTAGACTGTGGTCGAAATTCTGTGCTACTTGTAGAGTAGCCAGCTATCCTTGTTCCTTTTTTAAATCCAATTAAATTTTTACTAGAAAGTACAGCACGCTGGCCAAGAAAGAAACCAAATTGCGCACACAAATTATGAATTGTTTCTAATATGAAGATTATTTTTAACAGTCGATCAACAACTTATTAAAATAACTGATCGACGCCCAGTATTTGAAACAGATTTTTATTTTCAAATTTCACAAGATTTGTTTCATCTAATACCCTGTTTTCTCAATTTGGGTTAGTTTCATCAAAAAGTTATATTGGATCAGAGGTGAGAATTTTTCTCGTCAATTTCCTCTAAAAAATGTTTTCCGAATGGCCTTTTTACTATGACTGTCAATGATTCTTATGTTCTTTTTTTATCAAAGTTTTTTTTATCACACCATGTGTAAAAAAACCGACACTAAAACCTAATTTGAAAAAAATTCTATTTTTTCTTAGACTGTGGTCGGAAATTCTGTGCTACTTGCAGAGTAACCAGCTATCCTTGTTCCTTTTTTAACTCCATTTAAATTTTTAGTAGACAGTACAGCACGCTGGCAAAGAAAGAAACCAAATTGCGCACACAAATTCTGAATTGTTTCTAATGTGAAGATTATTTTTAACAGTCAATGAATAACTTATAACAATTTGTGATCGACATGTCTAGTATTGAAAATGGATTTTTAAATTCAGATTTCCCAGGATTTTTTTATTTAATACTCCTGTTTTCTCAAATTGGGTTAGTTTCATCAAAAAGTGGTACTACTTTGGTACTACTTCATCTGATCAGTTCACTTATGAATGATATCAGCAAAATCATTATGTTTAACAGTTGAAGAACAACTTATTAAAAATTTGTGATCGACATGTCCAGTATTGAAAATGGATTTTTAAGTTCAGATTTCCCAGGATTTTTTTGTTTAATACTCCTGATTTCTCAAATTGAATTATTTTCATCAAAAAGTGGTACTACTTTGGTACTACTTCATCTGATCAGTTCACTTATGAATGATATCAGCAAAATCATTATGTTTAACAGTCGAAGAACAACTTGTTAAACTAAGTGATCGACGCCCAGTAGTGAAAATGGATTTTTATTTTCGAATTTCCCATGATTTTTTTTATCTAATACTCCATTTTTCTCAATTTGGGTTAGTTTCATCAAAAACTTACTTTGGATCAGAGGTGAGGTTTTTTCTCGTCAATTTCCTTTAAAAACTGTTTTCCGAATGGCCTTTTTACTATGACTGTCAATGATTCTGATGTTCTTTTTTTATCAAAGTTTTTATCACACCATGCGTAAAAAAATGACACTAAAACCTAATTTGAAAAAAAAATTCTAATTTTTCTTAGACTGTGGTCGGAAATTCTGTGCTACTTGTAGAGTAGCCAGCTATCCTTGTTCCTTTTTTAAATCCAATTAAATTTTTACTAGAAAGTAAAGCACGCTGGCAAAGAAAGAAACCAAATTGCGCACACAAATTATGAATTGTTTCTAATTTGAAGATTATTTTTAACAGTCGATCAACAACTTATTAAAATAACTGATCGACGCCCAGTATTTGAAACAGATTTTTATTTTCAAATTTCACAAGATTTGTTTCATCTAATACCCTGTTTTCTCAATTTGGGTTAGTTTCATCAAAAAGTTATTTTGGATCAGAGGTGAGGTTTTTTCTCGTCAATTTCCTCTAAAAACTGTTTTCCGAATGGCCTTTTTACTATGACTGTCAATGATTCTTATGTTCTTTTTTTTATCAAAGTTTTTTTATCACACCATGTGTAAAAAAACCGACACCAAAACCTAATTTGAAAAAAATTCTATTTTTTCTTAGACTGTGGTCGGAAATTCTGTGCTACTTGCAGAGTAACCAGCTATCCTTGTTCCTTTTTTAACTCCATTTAAATTTTTAGTAGACAGTACAGCACGCAGGCAAAGAAAGAAACCAAATTGCGCACACAAATTATGAATTGTTTCTAATGTGAAGATTATTTTTAACAGTCGATGAACAACTTATAACAATTTGTGATCGACATGTCTAGTATTGAAAATGGATTTTTAAATTCAGATTTCCCAGGATTTTTTTATTTAATACTCCTGTTTTCTCAAATTGGGTTAGTTTCATCAAAAAGTGGTACTACTTTGTTATTACTTCATCTGATCAGTTCACTCATGAATGATATCAGCAAAATCATTATGTTTAACAGTCGAAGAACAACTTATTAAAATAAGTGATCGACGCCCAGTAGTGAAAATGGATATTTATTATCGAATTTCCCATGATTTTTTAAATCTAATACTCCATTTTTCTCAATTTGGGTCAGTTTCATCAAAAAATTACTTTGGATCAGAGGTGAGGTTTTTTCTCGTCAATTTCCTTTAAAAACTGTTTTCCGAATGTCTTTTTTTACTATGACTGTCAATGATTCTTATGTTCATTTTTCATGAAAGTTTTTTTATCACACCATGTGTAAAAAAACCGACACTAAAACCTAATTTGAAAAAAAAAATTCTAATTTTTCTTAGACTGTGGTCGGAAATTCTGTGCTACTTGTAGAGTAACCAGCTATCCTTGTTCCTCTTTTAACTCCATTTAAATTTTTAGTAGACAGTACAGCACGCTGGCAAAGAAAGAAACCAAATTGAGCACACAAATTATGAATTGTTTCTAATGTGAAGATTATTTTAACAGTCGATGAACAACTTATAAAATTTTGTGATCGACATGTCCAGTATTGAAAATGGATTTTTAAATCAGATTTCCCAGGATTTTTTTATTTAATACTCCTGTTTTCTCAAATTGGGTTAGTTTCATCAAAAAGTGGTACTACTTTGGTACTACTTCATCTGATCAGTTCATTTATGAATGATATCAGCAAAATCATTATGTTTAACAGTTGAAGAACAACTTATTAAAATTTGTGATCGACATGTCCAGTATTGAAAATGGATTTTTAAATTCAATTTCCCAGGATTTTTTTATTTAATACTCCTGATTTCTCAAATTGGGTTAGTTTCATCAAAAAGTGGTACTACTTTGGTACTATTTCATCTGATCAGTTCACTTATGAATGATATCAGCAAAATCATTATGTTTAACAGTCGAAGAACAACTTGTTAAAATAAGTGATCGACGCCCAGTAGTGAAAATGGATTTTTATTTTTGAATTTCCCATGATTTTTTTTATCCAATACTCCATTTTTCTCAATTTGGGTTAGTTTCATCAAAAACTTACTTTGGATCAGAGGTGAGGTTTTTCTCGTCAATTTCCTTTAAAAACTGTTTTCCGAATGGCTTTCTTTACTATGACTGTCATTGATTCTTATGTTCTTTTTTATCAAAGTTTTTTTATCACACCATGTGTAAAAAAACCGACACTAAAACCTAATTTGAAAAAAAATTCTAATTTTTCTTAGACTGTGGTCGGAAATTCTGTGCTACTTGAAAAGTAACCAGCTATCTTTGTTCCTTTTTTAACTCCATTTAAATTTTTAGTAGACAGTACAGCACGCTGGCAAAGAAAGAAACCAAATTGCGCACACAAATTATGAATTGTTTCTAATGTGAAGATTATGTTTAACAATCGATGAACAACTTATAAAAATTTGTGATCGACATGTCCAATATTGAAAATGGATTTTTAAATTCAGATTTCCCAGGATTTTTTTATTTAATACTCCTGTTTTCTCAAATTGGGTTAGTTTCATCAAAAAGTGGAACTACTTTGGTACTACTTCATCTGATCAGTTCACTTATGAATGATATCAGCAAAATCATTATGTTTAACAGTCGAAGAACAACTTATTAAAATAAGTGATTGAAGCCCAGTAGTGAAAATGGATTTTTATTTTCAAATTTCCCATAATTTTTTTTATCTAATACTCCTGTTTTCTCAAATTGGGTTAGTTTCATCAAAAATTTAACTTATACTCCATTGTCGATAGCCGGTTACTGTGCACACAAATTGTGAACTATTTCTACTTTGAAGTTTAATTTTAACAGTCAATGAACAACTTATTGAAATAAGTGATCGACGTCCAGTATTGAAAATGGATTTTTTTTTTCAGATTTCCCAGGACTTTTTTAAATCTAATACCACTGTTTTCTCAAATTGGGTTAATTTCATCAAAAAGTGTCAATCAAAAACTAATAACGTATTATAAAATTTATTGCAAAACAAGGGTATTCTGTTGCTGTGCTTTTCTTTGCTTGTTCAGTGAAGGCGGATCTGAATGAAAGCCTAAAAAATAAATACAATCGATATTTAGAGCACAATACGCATAATCGAGAACAGTTGTTATCAAATGTTTACTATATTCTTAAAGCATTTTAAAATATTAATTGATTGGGTTTTTTTCAAATGCAATTTTTTTCGGATCCTTTCTTTTCAAGAAGGCGCTAGCAGCACGCTTCAATAATTAGTTTTATTGGAGTTAATTTTTTTTCATGTCTCGTTTCCGTTTATAGGTTTGCTTGATCGATTTATTCGCTCGATGTTAGACCTAAAACATTGTTTTTTTTTTGGTTTTCAGTATAATCAGGATTCTGTTTGAACATTTTAAATAGGATTCTAATAAATACTGCATGCGTTTTAAAATACGAACTCGACCCGTTCCATTTATTTTTTTTGGAACCTGATTTTATGTTGAAAAGAAAACAAGAGGAGAGTCTACGTCAAAACAACAAAAAAGAGAAAAAATCTAGGGGTGTGTTTTGTGTCGATTTTTCATTAGGAAAAATGCAAATTTGTTCACGCTCAGTTTTAATTTTTTTGCGGTTTGAATATTGATTTTTTTTAGTTCGCCTCATTTTGTTTGTTAAAAGTAAAGTAAACTCCATTATCGAACAGCAAAAGTGTAAAGGTCACGAAAACGTGACCGATTTCTAGCTTCGAAAGTGGAATTTAATTTTCAATTTTGCCAGATACATAACAATTTTACTTTGCGTTTTTTTGTGGACACAATCATGTTCTGATCAAAACAAACTAAAAAAAATTTGAAATAGGAAAATAATGGTTTTTCTAAATTATTAGATCATTTTGAAAATTTTTTTTGTTGAAATAGGCCGTATCAACTCGGTTACGAGAAAAGGAATCACATAGAAGAGAAAACAAAAATGATGCGGCCTAGCTTTATCGAGTGTCTCTGTTCCCGAACTGAAAGAGCAATACGAGATGGAGGCTGAGTATGACACAAAGAGACAGAAACCACCCACGCCTAGACCGACTCCGGATCCGAATGTATGGCGAGAAGAGGCGATACGAGAAAAGTATCAGAAGAAAAACGAAGGCAACAAGCCCTCTCTCAAACTCCAAGATATAAATTACATCAATTGATTTGATTAACTTAAATCAATTTCTTTTTTTCAAACATCTGGCTTTTCCTCTATTGTTAGGCCCACCAACCCGGTGAATTTTATTCTCATACTTGGGTTGAGCTTAGGTAGGACGGTTCTAACTCTGGCGAGGAGTGTATGAATTCTTATCCACAGCACCCAATGGTCTTTGATTACGAACAATTTCACGATATCCAGTTTTGTCTATATAACCTTTCAAAAAGTGGCTATTAACCAGGAGCGGATCTGGGATTTTCTCGAGAAGGGAGCGGATTGTTAAAAACATTTCGAAAATTTTGTCGGCCTTTTTTTCGGTCTCTCAATTAGATTCTCCGAGCGCTCGCAGAACACAATAAAGACCCTGTTTTTAAAAAGAAATGGGTTGCATGCAAATTTTTGAAAAAAAAAACATTTTTGATCATTGTTTGGAAAAAGTTCATCTCAAAATTGCTCCTTTTCCGCGCACGCTCCCCTTCAAAATTAGTATATATTGGCACCGAAGGACCCTTTGGTTGGTGAGGGGGTCGAATCACTGGGGAAGGGTGCGTCCAACCCCCCCCTCCCCTCCCCTCCCCATCCCCATATCCGCCCCTGCCAATAACACCATGTTTGACCAGTTATTTTAAAATTTGCAGTGGGATAGAATTTTGTTTTGCGTTTGAGGATCTCCTAGTTTTTTCAGAGAGCTAAGGAAGAACAAAATGGTCGACTTACAACAACAATCCACTATGACAGCCCAAACCTTCCTACCCTAGGGACAGTTTCTAATTCACCACCATAAGCTTTTTTCTGTTTTTTCTTCATCATTAGTCTGCTGAATGAGACTAACTTGACAAAAACGCGAATTATACATGCTCTTTTCTGTTTTTACTGGTGTTTTACAAACAATCGAAAAACTTCATTGTTGTTTTTACCTGAGATTTTGAAAAAGCAAGCAACTTTGGCATCAATTCATGCTGACGAAGAAGTCTAAATTTCAGAAAAAAAGCACGAGACAAAGACAGCTCAGTTTGCTGCTTTATTGATTCAGAAAATTTAGCTATCAATTTTGTTAGCACATTTCCAAAAATCCTCACTTTTGAGCAATCGAAGACATTTTAATCACCTTACTAACATAAAACAGATTAAAAAACAGCTACAAATTGCATCGAGAAATCTTGTGAACAAATCTAGACACGCAGTGTCAAAATACATAAAAATTTCGAGATAAAAAAAAGCCGTTACTTATCTGGTATAAAAAACATATAAAAGACTTACACATTTCCGTAAATTCTCACGGTAACACGTCATTTCAATACCTGTTTTTCATTGTTTTTGTTGATTTAGGAGAATTATAAAGCAATAAGTTTTCATAAAACACACGTGTTAAGTCTTTTTCTTAGTCATATTTGAAAAATTAGTGCAAAGTTCGAAACAATAGTGGAATGTTTTAATCACTAGTGCAATAAGTGCAACGATAGTGCACTATTGGGATCACTAGTGAAATATCTTTCCTGGAACAACCAAGCAAAACAACTTAGAAATCAAGAATCGCGTGTTAGCGTGAAAGTTTTATCAAATTTGCTCGTTTTGATAAATTTATTTTGTATCATAACAGACAAGCAACAGATTACAAAGCAATGCAGGTCTCGATTTATTCACAAAACTTCTCAACGCAATATAAAGCTGTTGCTTATCCACTACAAATCATGCAAGAGTGCTTCAAAAAATGGACTAGTTTTCCAAATTTTGCCCCGGTTTTTCAAAGATCGCGCTAATTTTTTACACATGAAATAGACTGCAAATTTTTTTTTATGAAGTTTCGTCAGTTGATACTTGATAATTCGTAAAAATCTGCAATCATAGCTCAATCACGATAAAAACTCAAAAAGAATGGCAAAAGCTACCAGTTTTGAAGTGAAATAAAGATGTACTTTTCAAATATTTCGGCAGAAATCATTAATTGTGTTTTTTGAGTCTGATAAAAATGATTTATATAATTTGAATTGAACAAAAGGTTCAGTATGCGTGAAGCCTCAAACTGATCTAAGTGAACTGCAAAAGAAAAGTAGAAAACCATGTCTAAATTGCTTGGTTTAATCCTTTTTCTCAACAATTAATTGACCGATTTTTAAAAAGTACTTCCAAATCACTTACTGTTCACTCTGGGAAGCTTTCAGCATGCATGATGTGGTTCTTTAACTCACACAATTGGGAGGTGTACTATAACACTTTTTAAAATATGTGCTTTGATAATTCTTCTAAGGCTTAAAATGCATCCAGAGAAACAATTTCGGTTCTTCAAAAACTCTCAGCAAAACTTTTTTTTCGTTGAATTCTATACACCTAGTTTATCAGGGGGTAAGTCCAAAAAGAATTTTACAGGACTTAGTGCAAAAAGACTTCATTCAAATAAAATGGTCTCAAAAAAATGCCTGTGGTTAATTCTACCCATCAATTGGAATAACACGGCATACGAAAAGTATCAATCAATGACTCCATTTTTTTCTGCTTTTTGTTCGAAATTTCTACTCCCTCTATTTGAAAAATAGAACACCAGAGTGCAAGAAAGCAATTTGTCAACTTATCCATCAATACTCGTGACGAGTTCAGACAAAAGAACTTGTTGGTGAGATTCCATTGAATTGAGTGGGGACGTGAGGGATCAGTGTTGTTGTAACTTGAATGAGACCAATTAGACAAAAACTGCGGTCTCACAAACTTTTCTGGCGTTTTAAAAACAGTAGAAGAAAAAACAATTTTGTTACCTGAAAATTGAAACCTTTTCGGTACATTTACGCTATGAAACAACAGGCTGAGCAACCTTGGTATCAATTTATATGTAAAACGGCTGTCGAAGATAAATCTAGTTTCACAAAAAAGCACGATAAAAAAACAGCGCAGTTTGCTGCACAGTTAACTCAGAAAATTCATAAAACAAAATGAAAAATAACAGTTTTTATCGAAGTAAGACAAAGAAACCACGATCATTATGCTTCTTTGAATTATTTATATTATTGGGTCAGTTTTCATATGATGAGGAAAACCTACATTAATTTTTGATGATTGTGAAGGATTTCAAACAAATTTTCGCACACAAAATTATAATGAACGAGGCTTGGAATTGACACAAAATTGAATGGGATTTCTTAGCACAATTAAATTTAGATTAGCGCTAAAAATTCATCAAAGACACTCAAAAAATAATACTGTTTGTCGGGGAAGACAATGAAACCGCAATTACTATGCTCCCTTGAATCATTTTTATTATCGGTTCATTGTTTATATGATCAAAAAAATCAAGGCTTATTTTTAACGAATGTGAGAGATATCTAACAACTTTTCGCATTCAAGTCATGATTGACTTGACCAGGCCTGAAATTGATCAATTTTTGGTGAGCTTTCTCAGCGCAATTAGTCTTAGATTAGCTCGAAAAATTCCAAAAAAAACCAAAATGAAAAAATATAGTGTTTATCGAAGTAAGATAATGAAACCACAATTAGTAAGCGCCTTTGAATTACTTTTATTATCGCTTGAGTGTTAATATGAAAACCAACACATATTTTCGATGAATGTGATGGATTTCTTACAATTTTTTGCAGTAGAACATTTAAAATTATATCACTCTACTCTACGGCCAGCAAAATTTGAGTTTTTTGGGAATTTTTGACCCATTTTTTGTACCTTTTGCTTTTTCTGGAGAAGGCACCTGCCAAATTTTAAATAAATGATTCAGTCGAAACAAAATTTAGTTTTATTTCAAAGTTTGGACTATTTTTTTATGTTTGGAAACTTTACACTTCCACTGCATAAGAGCGGTTGATCAACAATTTGAGTAGGTAATTCTCTGTAGAAGAAACTTTTTTGAATGGAAGACTATTTTCGGTCGAAGATAAATTGATCTCCAAGCATAATCCCTAATTTATTAGAGAAACTGCTGTACCTGGGAAAAATCCCACCTGGAAAAGATCCAGTACTTGGAAAAAATCCAAACAAATCAGCTTTGTCAGTTATTTTGAAACTTTTAACTTCTCATAAAAAATATCTTGTGATTCTGAAACTAAGGGTTCAATTGGTAAAAATTTGTGGGAATCATTCTTGCGTGAGTGACCAAAACCTAACTTTATTAGACAACCTATTGATGTCCTGGAAAAAAGTGAATTTTTGACAATTTTTGGTTACTTTTTGGCCCTTACTATGTTTTTTTCTTTCTTTTCTCTCTTCCCCTCGGCACGTTGCATAAACTTAGGCTGTTCACTAAGGGATTTTCAGATTTTCATTTAAATCACCTGCCATCACAAGGATACGGTATGAAGACGAGCTCTTACTAGACCTAAAGCTTCAGGTCTACTTCAGGTTACTTGGTAACCTAGCTATCATTTTGTTAATATCATGGCGTATGTCTTTTGAGTAATCCCGTTTTTTTAAATCAATTATTCTTAGATAATACATAAAAAAAACAGCTACATATTGCATCGAGAAAATTTGTGAACAAATCGAGACCTGCAGTGTCAAATTACGAAAGAGTTTCGAAATGAAAAATAGGCTGCTAAAAATTTGGTATGCAAAGCAAATGGAAAACAACATATTCCGAAAATTCCTCACGCTATAGCGTAACTTCAAAAGAATTTTTTCATTTTTTTTTATAAGACACCCATGATCATTATGTTTACCTGCCATAAAAAACTAGTGCAATGATCGAATCACTATGGAAAAATTTGAAAAATAGTTCAATATCTTTCCTAGAACAATCAAACAATAGAAATCAGAAAAAAGGAATTGCGTGTTAGCGTAAAAATTGTTTCACTTGTGTTTTATTCCAGACATGCAACAGCTTACTTTTCATCTCGAAATTTGTTCACACCTCGACACTCCGTGTCTCAATTTTTTCATAATTTTTTCGATGCAATATATAGCTGTTGCTTATTTAGTACAAATCAAGCAATAGTGTGTCACAAATTGGACTAGTTTTTCAAATTTTGCTCTAGTTTTCCAAAAATTGTGCTAATTTTTCAAATATGGCTCAAAAACGTACTGCACATTTCTTTCTTTGTGGAAATTTGTCATTTGAAATCTAATATTTCTTAAAAATCTGCAATCATAGCTCATTTTTGATACAACTGCCAAAAGTTTGACAAAAAAAATCTAATAGCTTTAGTAAAAATTCAGTTTTCAGCTGTTTCGGCAGAAATCAGTTTTTGTGTTTTCCAGAAGTCCTTAAATCAAATAAAAAGGATTTAAATAATTTAAACAAAATAAAGGTGCAGTATGCGTGAAGTTCCAGTCATCTGATATAAGTTAACTGCAAAGGAAAACTGGAAATCCCAGTCCAAATTGCATAGTTTATTCCGTTTTCTCAACTATTAATTGACCTCCTTTTGAAAAAAAAAACATTTAAATCATGTACTGTACACTTTGGGAACCCATCAGTATGCATAAACTGAATCCTTACCTCACCCAACTATGAGGTGTAGATTGACAATTTCTAAAATATGTGTTTTGATAATTCCTTAGTAGTGACAAAACTTGAATTGCATCCAGAGAAACAATTTCGGTGCTTCAAAAACTCTCAGCGAAAATTTTTTTCGTTAAATTCTGTCCACCTAGTTTATCAAGGATTTAGTGTAACAAGGATCTCAGCGGACTTAGATCAAGTAAATTGGTCCAAAAAATGCTTGTGGTTAACTCTATCTATCAGTTAAAACCGCAATGCTTACGAAAAGTAGCAGTCACTGATTCCAACTTTTTTCTCTTTTTTCTGCTTTTTTTTGGAGTTATGTATCAAACCATATAAAAAATATGTTCGAAATTTTTACTCACTCTATTTAAAAAATAGAACACCAGCATGCAATTATACAGTCTAACAACTTCAAGACATCTAGAGGACCTTAGAAGAACACCGAGTTGCTTTATACATCAAAATTTGCGACGAGTTCAGATCGATGGAATTGATGGTGAGACTCCGTTGACTCGAATGGGGTCATGCTGGTTTTAGTATTGTTGCAACTTCAATGCCATCTGTCATAATTTTATATAAATACTTTCTGGTGCTACCAGTTTGTGTAATTTTATTGCATTCTTACAGTGTGCATCTGAGTTTCAGATATGTCCTGATAGTGAGCTTTTTACTCAAACTGCGACAATCTTTTGCTTTTTTCCCGTTTTTTTAATGATACGGCAATATCTTTTTATGCTTCATTTGAGCAATGAAGTAAATGAAATAAAAAGTAAAAACAAAGTGTTGTCTTAAAAATTTTTCAGTTATGGGTGTTTGGTTATTTTTTTCACAATTGGATTATATCAAATCAGTAACAGCTTAAATTGCAGAAATTTGTTCAATTCTCAAAACTGCGTGTCTTGTCTTAAAAAACCTTTCGATGCAATATAAGCTGTTGCTTATCTGGCACAATACTTATCATCAATCACTTATTCTAATGAAAGTTAAGTCATGTATTATATGAAAAAAACATGAACAAAACCCGCGCAATTGAAAGTTTTTTCACATCAACATGTAGGTCTTAATTTTTATTTCGTTTGTATGATTGTTCAAAAGGACGGAAACATTTTACATACTAGTGTTTCATTTTCAAATAAGGCACAGCACTAACTGAAAATATGCGCTTTAGTACATCAGGGGCAGATCTAGGACTATCTCGAGGGGATGCGGATTTTCAAAATTTTTCGAAAACTTTGTCGACCCTTTTTGAGCTCTCCCAAAGCACTTTAAAGTTTTAGCTAAAATTTCTGCAACGCAGGCAAGATGTTTAAAAAACAGGCCAAGAAAGCCATTTTTTGGACAATTTTGACCAAAAACTCGCATTTTTTTAGAAAGGCGCGCGCTCCCCCCTCAAAATTAGTATATAATGGCGCCAAAGGCGCCTTTTTAAAAGTTTTAGGGTCCGTCATTAAAATTCATGTCTAAAAATAATACAAAGAGGGGACCCTTTGGGTCGGCAGGGGGTCGAATCCCTGAGGAAGAAGACAAACACCCCCCCCCCCCCCTAAATCCGCCCCTAAAATATATGAAAAATTGGCTGTTAATAATTGATACCTTTTCACAGTCTGCACTCCGCTAGCCCACGAGTGAAGCACTGCCACAAATTTTACAAAAATATTGCCAATTTTGAAGTGTAACAATGGTCTTATTTTGAGTAACTTGACAGAACTCAGTAAATTTGATTTTCAGAAAGCCTTGTGTAAAATAAAAAACGATTTGACTAATTTGAACGCAAGAAAGGTGCATTACGCGTGACGTTTCAGCGTGAAGTTCTAACCATCTGATTAAATGAGCTGTAACGGAAACGTGGTAGAATCCATGTCTAATTTTGCATAGTTTATTCCATTTTCTCAGCAGTTACTTGACAAAAATTTGAAGAAAAAAAAACATTTAAATCATATACTGCACACTCTGGGTACCTATCAGTATTCAAAAACTGAATCATTTGTTCAACCGTTTAGGAGGAGAGATTGACACTTTTTCAAATATATACTTTAATAGGTCCATGGCAAAGCACTGTCAAAACTTAAAGTGCAGCCGTTGAAACACTTCCGTGCTTCAGAAAGCTGCCGCAAATGTTTTTGGTGTTGAATTCTATCCATCTATTTTACCACGGTGTAAGTGTAACAAATATTTATTTTAATTGCCTCATAGGGTTTCAGTAACATCGAACGTAGGGAAAACGCAGTGAAAATTTAAAATTGAACAAATTTGTCGATAAATTATCTGAGTGTAGTTCTAATTATCTATTGGAATTGCACAGTAAACGAAACATATTAGTAACTGATTCCAATTAATTTTGCTATTTTATATTTTTTTCTAAAGCTTTTGATCCACACAAAAAACAATATGTCACATGGTCCATTTTGAAAACCTATTAAACAGTGCGATACATTTTGCAAAATTTGGGCTCAAAATTTTACTCAAGAAATGTCTACCAAATATTACGGTGAGAATACCTGAGAGTACTGCAGGAGTTTTTTATCTAAGAAGTAACGAGAATTATCAATTTGTAATTTTTTTTCCTTCACAGCAAATTTTATTTAAACCTTTAGAGCTGGGGATAATATTCACCAGTACCTACCAGAGGCAATTTAAAGGACTCAAAGCCTGATCTTGGCTCGTAGATCTTGCTTTTTGGATTTTTCATTTAAATAAATTTTAGAAACTCTAGATAGATAACGTCATTAAAAATATTTGAGTTTTCAAGCTGATACAAGCATTCAAGTAAAACACTTCAACAATTGAGCAAATTAAAAAGCTTGATATTTTTGCTCATGAAGACAACCAAGTCAAATAAACCATAAAGATGGTTCGTTTTGGTGGGATGAGATGATTTAAACGAGTTTTGATAGTAAAATATATAAAGTACACTTTAAAAAAAATTTTGATTTAAAATAAATTGAAAAAATAAATATGTAATCAGCAAACTTCAAAATAGTTTTCAAAAATATTTTCCGGGAAACTTCTTCTTTTCTTTCTTAAACTTTAATTCCGGAAAAAAATCTAGAAAAATTGAGAACAAATTTGTGTAGGTAAAACTTTTGAACCGTAAATTTTAGAAGTTAAGTTAATCTATTATAAGCCTATTACAAGCCTGCGAATTATGACCAAAAACCCGTAAACATTTTCAACTATTCTTTCTCGACGCTGGGAGAATTTTAAAGTTGACAAAATTTCTTATAAATTCTTACATAATAAAAAAACTTCTTATAGCAAGGGTAACCGGTTACTCTTCAAGTAGCACATAATCGTCTAATCAGTCTTGAAAAAACGCAAAATCAAATTCAGTTAGTGTTGTTTTTCTGCAAAAACGAAAAAAATATATTAATTAAAAAAAAATTCTAAGCTTCTTTTTTCTTCAGAAAATTTTTGAGTTTTGGAAGTTTGCTTGGGTAAAACTAAATTTCAAAGTCCTAAAAAAATCATAAATAAACTAATTTCACCCTGTTTGCTCGCTTTACTCTTTCGAAGTCAGACGAAAAATCAAAACTTTTTAACCGGTTTTTCTCGACACTGGGAAAAAAATTCAATCTCGTTCGAAACGCGACTTAAAGGGCTTTTATATGATAAATCACTCAGCCCGACAATTAATTGCGTAGCCTGATTTGGCGTGGAAAACCAAAAAAAAAGAAAGAAAAAAGGAAAAAACACCGGAATCAAAGAACCTCGCCATTTTCAATGATCGGAACAAAAAACTTTCTTATTTTTTGGCGATAGGTTAGATATATAATCTCAACTTAAAACATGGCCCACTGTGGTAACGATATTATCTCTTTTCTTCTTATTCGGGAGTAAGAACAAAATTATCAGACACTAAAATATATTTTAGTCACAAATAAGTATTGAAAATTCTGAAGAACTTCCGTTACTTTTTTAAAACTATCACCTTAATAAAACAATCAGTTGCTCAGTTTTGGTGAACACATCTTGTTCGGTTTCATCCGATGGCTTACTATTCGAGAACTGTCACTTCTTTAAGCTCTGGCATTTCCCCGTTCAAGCCCACAAACGCTTTGACGAAAAGGTCATCCGCACCATTAGCAGCCTTAAACATTGTCAGATTATAATTACTAAACGGTACAAACATACTTTTATAAAACAAGAAGATATTCGTTGTTTTGCAAGTGGCTTTGACAGTTCTCAAAAAATTATCCGTTTTCAAGAGTGCTCTTTGGAAAATTGAAGTTATACTTTGTAACAGCAAGAAAAATGTTTTTTTTGGGGGGTTTTCCAATTACACGGATAAGAGTTTGGGCTCTATATTCTTAGTAATTCCCAAATCAAACCATTGCATTTTACCGCCATCCTTTCTCATTTCAAGTTTTGCTGTTTAAGCTGTTGTTTATGGGTGAGCAGTTTAGGTGAAACCAAAACAAACATTCTGAAACAAAATAAAACAGATGTTCTGGAAATATCTTACAACAATCTTATAATTTGTTCCAGCCACTACTTGTTTTTGACAAGATAGCGCTTCCAATCTCATAGATTCAGCATCCAACTTTTGTTTCATTTCGTTTCGCAGAAACCACAGAATTGGGTAGCATTTCCAAGCTGGCAAGACTCTCTCATATTGGCCAGTAGGTTGTAAGAGTCCTGAAAGCATGACACTTCAAGCAAGGAATCTGTGTGTCGTCTTCCGATTGAACAAAAAACAGAACTTCAATTTTGGACCCTTTTTACCCTCTAAATAACTCTTGAAATAAATGAACATCTCACAAAAAATCAAAGGTAAAATTACCTTCAAAGCACGATAAAACACCTCAAATTTAGCACATTATTTTGCACCCTCTTTGGTACATCTAAAAAACTGCAAGAGTATTAACTTTGAGCAGATCCAGGCAGATCTAGGATTTTTTCGAGGGAGTCAGTTGTCAAAAAAAGTTCTAAAATTTGATGACCATTTTTTGATCGACAAAATTGAATTTTCGTGCTCCCGTAAAACATTATAAATACCCTA
Source organism: Symsagittifera roscoffensis (assembly GCF_963678635.1). Classification (NCBI taxonomy): domain Eukaryota; kingdom Metazoa; phylum Xenacoelomorpha; order Acoela; family Convolutidae; genus Symsagittifera; species Symsagittifera roscoffensis. The sequence continues at coordinate 30,310,805 of NC_087066.1, forward strand.
TTCCGATTCCCCTCAAAATTACCATATATTGGCGCCAAAGTCTCTTCTAGAAAAATTTTAAGGTCGTTCGGCCAAAACTGGATGTCTTTTAATAGTTCCAAAGGGGGACGCTTTTGTCGGTGAGTGGTTGTGACGATAAATCATTGTTTTGACTAATGGTTAAGCGGGCAATTTTGTCCTGACTTGGCTAATATCAGAAACCTGGACATTCGGAACACTTTTAAATGTAGAGAAAAAGTGCATAGAGCAGATACAATGATGATGGTGATGATGATGATGATGATGATGATGATGATGATGATGATGATGATGATGATGATGATGATGATGATGATGATGATGATGATGATGATGATGATGATGATGATGATGATGATGATGATGATGATGATGATGATGATGATGATGATGATGATGATGATGATGATGATGATGATGATGATGATGATGATGATGATGATGATGATGATGATGATGATGATGATGATGATGATGATGATGATGATGATGATGATGATGATGATGATGATGATGATGATGATGAAACTCCCATGATAAACATAAAATAGCGATAAACATAAAATAGTTCAAAATTAGAGAGGATGAAAAACAGACGACAATTTTTTTGGGAGCGCAAGCCCAAAAAATATCGATTCATAATTAAGTAGCGACTCTTGTGAAAAATCAGAAAAAACCTAATTGTTATGAAAATATTTACCCAAAACTGAAAACATTTACAAATTTGGGTATGGGGTCTTTTTCAAAACATTTACGTTTTTCAAAACTCTTAGTTTTACGAATGTTCAAAATTTTTATACTGAACTCATGCACGTACCATTAAATATTTTTCCGTTTAAACTCGAGAATATTCCAAACACTACAAAAATGGTTATTACAATCTTCATTTCTTTTGATAATTTGCGATTAGTGGTACTTAACTTAGTTTTACTTAACTCGAACTTTCTCTTGACTCAAACTGAAAAAGAAAAATCTGTATCTGCTACAATTTATTTTGAGCATAAGTATAGCCCGGTTGTCTGATACAAACATAAGGTGGAACGAATAGTTTTAGAAACTGTATCTTTCAGCTGCTACTTAGTTTATTTAGTTAGTTGTTTAAGATACCAAACATGGCAATTCACATGAAAAGGAAGTGATTTTGAAATTTTTTTCGGTTGCAAAAGAAAAGAGTTATGAAAACAGTGCAAGTAAAAACTCATGTATCATGATAATTTTTCAAAAAGTCGAATTTAACGTTTTGATAAAAATTTTCCTTGGAAAATTCAAAACTGAAATTTTTGATATATAATTTACCCGCAACGAAGTTTCATGAATATTATTTGATCAATTTTTTTATTGCCAGTTTTGGTAAAGTTTTAAAAACCGTAGACGATAATCATGTACAAAACTACTAAAAAGATTACTAAAATGTATTAAATAAATACGACTGACATGTATTACAGCAACTTATAAATTCAATTCAAAATTATTTACAAAATCCACTCAAGATTGGAATTAAATTTTGGTCGAGCAAACATAAGTTCTCCAACAACGAATCGGGTTAGTTAGTATCAAAGTTGTATATGTTTTCGAAAATGTATCAGATTATTTCGAATTATTGTTTCATAACAAATTGAAATCAAGACTGCTCGTACAATGGCGAAGCCTTGAAATTTCTGACTAAGTTCACTTATGAAAAATTGGACTAGTTTTTAAAAGAAATGATGTACTTTTTTTTTAAATCATCCAGCCTACGCTATATAAAGTTCAAGTGAAATAAATCGCACATCGTAAAGTATCAAAATAACAAAATAAACATTAAATACATGCCCGAATTCTTTAACGGAATAAATCTTCGCTTAAACGTTTTTAGCATAAACCGTATCGCGCAATAAATGAACCAAATTGTCCGAATCGGCACTCTTTAAGTCTGATCACATATGGAATATCTTTTTCCTCAAAAAATGTGGAAAAGTCTAAATAAGTCTGGAGGAAGAAACTACACCCCAAGCACAAACATTCCGTCACTTTCTTTAAATGATTGTGTTCAAATAAATAAAATGCGTAATTTCCTTGCAAACAAAAAAAACGTTGACACGATTCTTTTAAACCGAAATGTCATTTTTAGACGAAGAGTTATCGCTTAATGTCTGTTTTTGCGGGATGGTCTAATTTGCTTGTAATCGAATTTCTAGGCCCCTTATTTAAAGTTGCCTTAAAAAGTTTTGATGCATCCATTGTTATTTCTTTTTACATTTGTTATTAAAATGTTTATTTTGATTTTACTTTCAACTAGTTTTTTAGCATTAGTATATGTTTTACAAAATTGTTTAGTTTGTAAAAGACTTTCTTTCGTTTAGTCTGAAAAAGAAATTTTCTTGGCCCTGTTTTTTGGATCAAAAATGCCAGCTTAGTATGAAGAACGTTGACTGAACTAAGTTTTTACACAATCGCCTAATCCTCTTGTCGTTAATTTGGAACCGGTTAGAAACTAATTATTTAAATTATATTTAATTTCCTGTAAAATATTCATTACTAACCAATCAAAATCCATGACTGTATTTTACTCTATATTTGAAAACCTGACACCCTAGTGGTTCACAAAAATCATAATAAAAAAATGAAATACTTTCTTCTCTCCTGTCACCAGTAAATCTCTAGGTTTTTTTAGACGAGTAATTATAGGAATAAGAATAGGATTGATATTGGACTAAGAAGTTGCACGAACCTACCCGACCTCAAATAGAAAGCTTGATAAACAGACGGTGTACCCTGTCCAAAGTTACTTTTTGAGCGGGCCATCCCGGATCTAAAGTCATCTGAGGCGACCAACGAGTCTCGAGCAAGCATAAATCTAATTTAGCTAGAGTAACAAATAAACAAACCAAGAGATAAAAATTAGCTTATTTCCACGTCTCAAAAAGTCTAATGAAGCCCCGAGTCAATATGCAAGATGAACTTCCATCGCAAATCGCAAAGTGACGAAAACCAATTAAACCTTGCAAAACAAAAAAATAGGCACAATCGACGATAGTTGACCACTAAAATATTTATGCAGAAAAAATAAATAACATTATATAACTCGCATGAATTGGAGCCGTATATTTAAAAATACATAGCCTTATAACATAGGCAGTGTACTATTACTTAAAATAACTACCAAAAAGAAATCAATTAAAATATATCTAACTCGTAACTTTAAATTAGCAGCAAGTTTTCTGAAAAATTATTTCATTTTAATTGATTAATTATGAAAAGAAAAAATCCAAAATCAAACTTTGTTTAATTTTGAATCATGAGTAGACAAAACACGTAGAATTTGAATCACCAGTAGACACAACGCATCAGTATTTAACTTTCGATTTTAAAAACTAATTTAACTTAAATACAAGATCATGACAACTTCTCAATGTCTCTTTAACTTTAATTTTTCAAATTTATTTAAACTGGAAGATCATCAAAGCTTGTTCTTGATTTTACTTTCAAAAGTCTTTTAACAATTTAAATTATATATTATCAATGACTATCTTGGGATCAAAATTCTTAATTAAAATCTTCAAGAATTAGATCATCTTGGATCGATCAAATTTAAAACTTTCAACTTGAATCAATCCACTCCATTAAACGTTTAACAACCCATGGTTGCATTTCCTTTTTCAACGTTTTCAACGGACACTGACTAACTGACCTTTTTCACTTTAAAAATCAAAATTCATGGTTTCATTTCCATTTTCAACGTTTTCAACCGACACTCACTAACTGACACTAAATTTTACTCAAGAAATGTCTACCAAATATTACGGTGAGAATACCTGAGAGTACTGCAGGAGTTTTTTATCTAAGAAGTAACGAGAATTATCAATTTGTAATTTTTTTTCCTTCACAGCAAATTTTATTTAAACCTTTAGAGCTGGGGATAATATTCACCAGTACCTACCAGAGGCAATTTAAAGGACTCAAAGCCTGATCTTGGCTCGTAGATCTTGCTTTTTGGATTTTTCATTTAAATAAATTTTAGAAACTCTAGATAGATAATGTCATTAAAAATATTTGAGTTTTCAAGCTGATACAAGCATTCAAGTAAAACACTTCAACAATTGAGCAAATTAAAAAGCTTGATATTTTTGCTCATGAAGACAACCAAGTCAAATAAACCATAAAGATGGTTCGTTTTGGTGGGATGAGATGATTTAAACGAGTTTTGATAGTAAAATATATAAAGTACACTTTAAAAAAAATTTTGATTTAAAATAAATTGAAAAAATAAATATGTAATCAGCAAACTTCAAAATAGTTTTCAAAAATATTTTCCGGGAAACTTCTTCTTTTCTTTCTTAAACTTTAATTCCGGAAAAAAATCTAGAAAAATTGAGAACAAATTTGTGTAGGTAAAACTTTTGAACCGTAAATTTTAGAAGTTAAGTTAATCTATTATAAGCCTATTACAAGCCTGCGAATTATGACCAAAAACCCGTAAACATTTTCAACTATTCTTTCTCGAAGCTGGGAGAATTTTAAAGTTGACAAAATTTCTTATAAATTCTTACATAATAAAAAAACTTCTTATAGCAAGGGTAACCGGTTACTCTTCAAGTAGCACATAATCGTCTAATCAGTCTTGAAAAAACGCAAAATCAAATTCAGTTAGTGTTGTTTTTCTGCAAAAACGAAAAAAATATATTAATTAAAAAAAAATTCTAAGCTTCTTTTTTCTTCAGAAAATTTTTGAGTTTTGGAAGTTTGCTTGGGTAAAACTAAATTTCAAAGTCCTAAAAAAAATCATAAATAAACTAATTTCACCCTGTTTGCTCGCTTTACTCTTTCGAAGTCAGACGAAAAATCAAAACTTTTTAACCGGTTTTTCTCGACACTGGGAAAAAAATTCAATCTCGTTCGAAACGCGACTTAAAGGGCTTTTATATGATAAATCACTCAGCCCGACAATTAATTGCGTAGCCTGATTTGGCGTGGAAAACCAAAAAAAAGAAAGAAAAAAGGAAAAAACACCGGAATCAAAGAACCTCGCCATTTTCAATGATCGGAACAAAAAACTTTCTTATTTTTTGGCGATAGGTTAGATATATAATCTCAACTTAAAACATGGCCCACTGTGGTAACGATATTATCTCTTTTCTTCTTATTCGGGAGTAAGAACAAAATTATCAGACACTAAAATATATTTTAGTCACAAATAAGTATTGAAAATTCTGAAGAACTTCCGTTACTTTTTTAAAACTATCACCTTAATAAAACAATCAGTTGCTCAGTTTTGGTGAACACATCTTGTTCGGTTTCATCCGATGGCTTACTATTCGAGAACTGTCACTTCTTTAAGCTCTGGCATTTCCCCGTTCAAGCCCACAAACGCTTTGACGAAAAGGTCATCCGCACCATTAGCAGCCTTAAACATTGTCAGATTATAATTACTAAACGGTACAAACATACTTTTATAAAACAAGAAGATATTCGTTGTTTTGCAAGTGGCTTTGACAGTTCTCAAAAAATTATCCGTTTTCAAGAGTGCTCTTTGGAAAATTGAAGTTATACTTTGTAACAGCAAGAAAAATGTTTTTTTTTGGGGGGTTTTCCAATTACACGGATAAGAGTTTGGGCTCTATATTCTTAGTAATTCCCAAATCAAACCATTGCATTTTACCGCCATCCTTTCTCATTTCAAGTTTTGCTGTTTAAGCTGTTGTTTATGGGTGAGCAGTTTAGGTGAAACCAAAACAAACATTCTGAAACAAAATAAAACAGATGTTCTGGAAATATCTTACAACAATCTTATAATTTGTTCCAGCCACTACTTGTTTTTGACAAGATAGCGCTTCCAATCTCATAGATTCAGCATCCAACTTTTGTTTCATTTCGTTTCGCAGAAACCACAGAATTGGGTAGCATTTCCAAGCTGGCAAGACTCTCTCATATTGGCCAGTAGGTTGTAAGAGTCCTGAAAGCATGACACTTCAAGCAAGGAATCTGTGTGTCGTCTTCCGATTGAACAAAAAACAGAACTTCAATTTTGGACCCTTTTTACCCTCTAAATAACTCTTGAAATAAATGAACATCTCACAAAAAATCAAAGGTAAAATTACCTTCAAAGCACGATAAAACACCTCAAATTTAGCACATTATTTTGCACCCTCTTTGGTACATCTAAAAAACTGCAAGAGTATTAACTTTGAGCAGATCCAGGCAGATCTAGGATTTTTTCGAGGGAGTCAGTTGTCAAAAAAAGTTCTAAAATTTGATGACCATTTTTTGATCGACAAAATTGAATTTTCGTGCTCCCGTAAAACATTATAAATACCCTATTCCGATTCCCCTCAAAATTACCATATATTGGCGCCAAAGTCTCTTCTAGAAAAATTTTAAGGTCGTTCGGCCAAAACTGGATGTCTTTTAATAGTTCCAAAGGGGGACGCTTTTGTCGGTGAGTGGTTGTGACGATAAATCATTGTTTTGACTAATGGTTAAGCGGGCAATTTTGTCCTGACTTGGCTAATATCAGAAACCTGGACATTCGGAACACTTTTAAATGTAGAGAAAAAGTGCATAGAGCAGATACAATGATGATGGTGATGATGATGATGATGATGATAATGATGATGATGATGATGATGATGATGATGATGATGATGATGATGATGATGATGATGATGATGATGATGATGATGATGATGATGATGATGATGATGATGATGATGATGATGATGATGATGATGATGATGATGATGATGATGATGATGATGATGATGATGATGATGATGATGATGATGATGATGATGATGATGATGATGATGATGATGATGATGATGATGATGATGATGAAACTCCCATGATAAACATAAAATAGCGATAAACATAAAATAGTTCAAAATTAGAGAGGATGAAAAACAGACGACAATTTTTTTGGGAGCGCAAGCCCAAAAAATATCGATTCATAATTAAGTAGCGACTCTTGTGAAAAATCAGAAAAAACCTAATTGTTATGAAAATATTTACCCAAAACTGAAAACATTTACAAATTTGGGTATGGGGTCTTTTTCAAAACATTTACGTTTTTCAAAAATTTTAGTTTTACGAATGTTCAAAATTTTTATACTGAACTCATGCACGTACCATTAAATATTTTTCCGTTTAAACTCGAGAATATTCCAAACACTACAAAAATGGTTATTACAATCTTCATTTCTTTTGATAATTTGCGATTAGTGGTACTTAACTTAGTTTTACTTAACTCGAACTTTCTCTTGACTCAAACTGAAAAAGAAAAATCTGTATCTGCTACAATTTATTTTGAGCATAAGTATAGCCCGGTTGTCTGATACAAACATAAGGTGGAACGAATAGTTTTAGAAACTGTATCTTTCAGCTGCTACTTAGTTTATTTAGTTAGTTGTTTAAGATACCAAACATGGCAATTCACATGAAAAGGAAGTGATTTTGAAATTTTTTTCGGTTGCAAAAGAAAAGAGTTATGAAAACAGTGCAAGTAAAAACTCATGTATCATGATAATTTTTCAAAAAGTCGAATTTAACGTTTTGATAAAAATTTTCCTTGGAAAATTCAAAACTGAAATTTTTGATATATAATTTACCCGCAACGAAGTTTCATGAATATTATTTGATCAATTTTTTTATTGCCAGTTTTGGTAAAGTTTTAAAAACCGTAGACGATAATCATGTACAAAACTACTAAAAAGATTACTAAAATGTATTAAATAAATACGACTGACATGTATTACAGCAACTTATAAATTCAATTCAAAATTATTTACAAAATCCACTCAAGATTGGAATTAAATTTTGGTCGAGCAAATATAAGTTCTCCAACAACGAATCGGGTTAGTTAGTATCAAAGTTGTATATGTTTTCGAAAATGTATCAGATTATTTCGAATTATTGTTTCATAACAAATTGAAATCAAGACTGCTCGTACAATGGCGAAGCCTTGAAATTTCTGACTAAGTTCACTTATGAAAAATTGGACTAGTTTTTAAAAGAAATGATGTACTTTTTTTTAAATCATCCAGCCTACGCTATATAAAGTTCAAGTGAAATAAATCGCACATCGTAAAGTATCAAAATAACAAAATAAACATTAAATACATGCCCGAATTCTTTAACGGAATAAATCTCCGCTTAAACGTTTTTAGCATAAACCGTATCGCGCAATAAATGAAGCAAATTGTCCGAATCGGCACTCTTTAAGTCTGATCACATATGGAATATCTTTTTCCTCAAAAAATGTGGAAAAGTCTAAATAAGTCTGGAGGAAGAAACTACACCCCAAGCACAAACATTCCGTCACTTTCTTTAAATGATTGTGTTCAAATAAATAAAATGCGTAATTTCCTTGCAAACAAAAAAAACGTTGACACGATTCTTTTAAACCGAAATGTCATTTTTAGACGAAGAGTTATCGCTTAATGTCTGTTTTTGCGGGATGGTCTAATTTGCTTGTAATCGAATTTCTAGGCCCCTTATTTAAAGTTGCCTTAAAAAGTTTTGATGCATCCATTGTTATTTCTTTTTACATTTGTTATTAAAATGTTTATTTTGATTTTACTTTCAACTAGTTTTTTAGCATTAGTATATGTTTTACAAAATTGTTTAGTTTGTAAAAGACTTTCTTTCGTTTAGTCTGAAAAAGAAATTTTCTTGGCCCTGTTTTTTGGATCAAAAATGCCAGCTTAGTATGAAGAACGTTGACTGAACTAAGTTTTTACACAATCGCCTAATCCTCTTGTCGTTAATTTGGAACCGGTTAGAAACTAATTATTTAAATTATATTTAATTTCCTGTAAAATATTCATTACTAACCAATCAAAATCCATGACTGTATTTTACTCTATATTTGAAAACCTGACACCCTAGTGGTTCACAAAAATCATAATAAAAAAATGAAATACTTTCTTCTCTCCTGTCACCAGTAAATCTCTAGGTTTTTTTAGACGAGTAATTATAGGAATAAGAATAGGATTGATATTGGACTAAGAAGTTGCACGAACCTACCCGACCTCAAATAGAAAGCTTGATAAACAGACGGTGTACCCTGTCCAAAGTTACTTTTTGAGCGGGCCATCCCGGATCTAAAGTCATCTGAGGCGACCAACGAGTCTCGAGCAAGCATAAATCTAATTTAGCTAGAGTAACAAATAAACAAACCAAGAGATAAAAATTAGCTTATTTCCACGTCTCAAAAAGTCTAATGAAGCCCCGAGTCAATATGCAAGATGAACTTCCATCGCAAATCGCAAAGCGACGAAAACCAATTAAACCTTGCAAAACAAAAAAATAGGCACAATCGACGATAGTTGACCACTAAAATTTTTATGCAGAAAAAATAAATAACATTATATAACTCGCATGAATTGGAGCCGTATATTTAAAAATACATAGCCTTATAACATAGGCAGTGTACTATTACTTAAAATAACTACCAAAAAGAAATCAATTAAAATATATCTAACTCGTAACTTTAAATTAGCAGCAAGTTTTCTGAAAAATTATTTCATTTTAATTGATTAATTATGAAAAGAAAAAATCCAAAATCAAACTTTGTTTAATTTTGAATCATGAGTAGACAAAACACGTAGAATTTGAATCACCAGTAGACACAACGCATCAGTATTTAACTTTCGATTTTAAAAACTAATTTACCTTAAATACAAGATCATGACAACTTCTCAATGTCTCTTTAACTTTAATTTTTCAAATTTATTTAAACTGGAAGATCATCAAAGCTTGTTCTTGATTTTACTTTCAAAAGTCTTTTAACAATTTAAATTATATATTATCAATGACTATCTTGGGATCAAAATTCTTAATTAGAAATCTTCAAGAATTAGATCATCTTGGATCGATCAAATTTAAAACTTTCAACTTGAATCAATCCACTCCATTAAACGTTTAACAACCCATGGTTGCATTTCCTTTTTCAACGTTTTCAACGGACACTGACTAACTGACCTTTTTCACTTTAAAAATCAAAATTCATGGTTTCATTTCCATTTTCAACGTTTTCAACCGACACTCACTAACTGACCTTTTTTACTTTAAAAATCAAAACTCATGGTTTCATTTTCTTTTTTCAACGTTTTCAACCGACACTGACTAACTAACTTTTTTTACTTTAAAAATGAAAATTCATTTTATGCTAAAAAGTTAATAACTTCGGTTACTCATCTTTCACTTGATCGCTATCTTTTGTTTGACCCATAATACGCTCTAAAAAAATTAACAATTTTATTCTGTCCTTATTATACCTAAAACATATAGGTTTATTTAGTAAATTGCAACCCTCGATTTCATCTCGATCCCCATTTAACTAAGATTAGGAAACCTTAATTGCAGAGAATGCTGCTCAATCCAGAGCAGTACACTTCATTTGAAAGAATTGATATTCTATCCCTCCAACCCCCTTTGCTACGACAAACATACCACCCGAGGATTTAAGAAAATCAAGGACCAATGGTTTCAGAAATTAGATCAATAAACACTTGGATTTTGCATCATTCTTTGGTACGATTTTCTACGTTAAAATCAATAATAGGAGACAAACAATTAATAATTATCCACAATTGGTTCATTAACGAGTCCCGATACAATCTCGTAGTAACACCACATAAACACAGAGTAGGCTATCTGAAATGAAAAAAAAAACACTTGCAAAAAAAAACAAGTTTCACCTACTAACAAAAACAAATTCAACAGAATCGTTTTTAAAGAAAATGAAAAGCAATTTCAGAACCAAATTATAACAGCATATCTAAGTTTCATCAATTTAAATATCCAAAAACAACAATTTTTTAGACGTACGACACTTTTGTGACCCTGAAGCCACATCAACATCATCTTTAAACAACAATAAAAGAAGATTAAAAACACCCAGAGCAAAAAACTAGTCCAAACAAATATATCAAATCAACCCATAAGACGAAATGAACATTATAAACTAAGACCAGTACAAAGTTGTCACGATTTTATTGAAAAGAAAAACTTGTTTTGCAAAGGCTATATCCCATGCAATTATGAATTTAAAGAAATAAAGATCAAAAGACAAGTAATTGACCACTATTTACGATGTCTGCGCAACAGAACCTCTTAATATAGAATGTTCACAAATAAAATTTTACGGCAAGGTCCAAATAATTGTACTCCATCCCATAAAGTACAAACAGACGACATTGAGACAAGTTTTTGTAAGGGTTTCAGGGAATATATTAAAAATATACAGCATCAAAATTACAACGAGCAAACTCAATTTTGACATATGATGCTTTTGCAATACTTAAAATTACGTATTCATCTTAGAATAAAGTTGGACATTTAATGCATCGCCACCACAAACAACACGACATGCAAAATTGAGAGAAAAAATATGTTTATAGTCAAATTTTTACATGAGATCCGAGAAAACCCCATCAACACTTAATTACCGGCTATAGTAGAATTTGATCTTCAAAGCCTTTTAGCTTGTTCTTTAAGCCTTTGAGCTTAAGAAAGATCTCATAGAACAATCTACAAAACAAGGTCGCACAAATTGTGATGATGATACACTTCTATCAGTTCGATCAGATTTTGTGTGGGATCGTGAATGGTATCATGACATTTTTAAGGATACATCAAATGCAAAATCGAGTTTAGCAATTCAACTGTTTCTGTTCAAGAAGAATACTTAAGACTCATTGCATTAACAGCAGATAAAAAAAACTTTAAATTACAATACACTATTTTAAAACAGTTTCAAAATACAAAATTAACCTCAATATTCAAACAAGCAAGGATAAATTTACCGGAATTTTATGTAGAAAATTTTAAGATGAAATCAACATCGCAGTAACTAAAAAAAGCAATTAAGAAAAAAGCATCACCTCTATTATTCATTAATTCGCGAGCCAGGTTTTGATTTGAGAAAACTTGTAGACAAATTAATAAAATCAGAAACCACAATGAAATTAGAAAAAACGGAAAACTTAAAGTTACAATATTTTTCAAACATTAAAACAACCACGTCATATAAACATTATAAAATACTAATTAAAGAAACTAGCAGAAAAAAAAAATGACTCAAATAGTCAATGTGAATGACAGAAACCCAAATTGTAAAGAAGAACCCTCAACGAAAAAGTGATGTAAATATTGAAGACAATAAGAACACAGCATCACCAAATCTCGACAAAATAAGAAGATGAATTTAATCGACCACTAAAACTTGAAGAATCAATTATTTTTTTCCAATACATGAAAAAGGATCACAATGTACCTTATCGAAATTTTTAAAGAAAAAAAAGTTCACGAAAATCACTACCATCAAGCTCTAACTATTATAGCCTTATAATAATAACCGTCATTCAATATAAACCTCGGAGAACATAGTCAGACTACAGAAACTCCTACCGCACTACACAAAATAAAAAATGTTAACCCAAAAGCGGCAAACGTCAATAGTGAATTAATTACTCAAGATCAAACTCAAGTAGAAGTACCTATTCTAACTACAGTAAAAATCGCTGACTACTCAAAGCAAATGACTGTCCTAGGAACTACTCACACAATCGCGATAGAACTTTTTCAAATGAATATTGTAGAAAGACTCAATTAATAGCTAAAAAATAGGAATAACAATTTAAAATCACGAGAAATTTTTAAGAAGTATAAGAATAGAAATAACAGATTTAATTGTTTAACACTTCGAAACTTCTCAAAATCACCACATCGAAAAAACAATTCTGAAAACTCAAACCAACCATAACCAATATCACAGAAGTAACACACCAAATATCAATGACGAATTAACAAAAACAGAACAACTCTGAACTAACCACTGATCCCCCGGTTTTGAAACAAATGAAACGCAAAGTTCACACTCAAAGCACATTCATTGAAAAATATCGAATGATGATAACAGTACTGCAAACACACTAAACGTTCAAATTTTGAAAATTGAAAAATAATACAAAACCCTTATCCAATCTAATTTTTTTTAAATGAATCAGCCAGATAGAAACGCAAAAAAAAACAAGATTTTGAAAGTCATAGAGATTTAAGACAACGGATTCCAAACCATATAACATCTCGCAGAGTTTTTTTTTCTACAACAAATTGGATACAAAAATGCACAAAAACCAATCAAAAGAAAATATTTGGATACTATCACTTCTTTTAAAAAATCGAAGGAATTGAATATTTTCTCCACCTCCAGATCGTGAAACAAATTTTCTAATTGACTCAGGAGCAGATTCAAGTATCATTTTTATAGATATATATATATATATATATATGGAATGAAGCTCATTTATTGAATCCATCCCGGACACTTCAAGATACAACAAGTAAATTGGCATTCGTAAATGTACACTTTTAAAAAATTATGAGAAAATCAAACTTCAACTGCAACCAATGAAAACAATCGAAAACCACAAACATTTAAGTTAACCTTTCACAGAACTCTTTCACATTGCAAGCAAAGTATAAACTTTACTAAGAATTCCATTTACTAGTGAATTTATACCAACAAATGTTATATAATATAGTTACACGAAAAAAAAAGATTCATTCACATTTTTTCACAGATGCCAAAATTAACCATTCTTCTTTTCAAGGTTTTATCACATTTTTAACAGGGAAAAAATCATCTTTTACCATTAAATGGATAAATGTTTAACTTCCCAATATCTCACACTCACCAGTACACTAATAATCAAAATGCACAATTAGTATGTATGTCTCACTTTGAGATCCGTTTGACTAATATATTTTTTTTGCATAAAAAAATTATCAATGAAATATGCAAAAATCTAAAAGAAGAAAACATCAAATTCAATGTATACAACAATTCACCATACACAACCCCAAATAATTAAAGACTTCTAGGATACTGAGAATCAAACATCACACTACATCCACTCATAGAAAGAGCATAGAGGAAAAATGATATATAAAAACAATACAGATTTGTCAAATTACTAAATTATTTGGCAACTTTTCTATAAACAACATGATCAAGGACCCAAAACGGATCATAGATTTTTTTTCAAGAAAACACCATTATTCAAACCCATGTTTCAAACTACACAATACACCAGAACAACAAAAGTTTTAACTATGTTTAATTTTAAATACTCGCAGATAAACCAAGTCGATTTGAATAACTAGCAAAAAGATATGACATTTCAAAAATTTAAAAAAAGTCATTCTCTGTTACAGCTTTCACTATAATCAGACTCAGTTTTCACAATACAACGCGCAATTAAAGTACAAATACGTTTATAAGACAAAATTGACTTGTAGATATTAAACAATACGAAACCTTTTTACCACTAAAAAAGACCAACAAAAAAAACGACAAATATTTTAAAACCCTGTTATCATATCAGCAAAATGAGAAACATTAAAGATAGTAATTAACGCTAGATATCCAAATTCACCCTTTGGTGAATCGATTGTAGCCAACCAATTGTACCAATCAAAGTAAATATCACAAATATTAATAAACAATACTATACCTGTGGCGACAAGAACATGGCATATAATCAAATGACTCTAGATAAGCAATCACGACGATTAACAGTTTGTCATACCAACAAAACGAATTTAACAGTTTGTTCTAAGGAATATCCATAGAACCAGACGTTTTTTCAGTTTTGAATCGTAAAATTTTTTGACCTCTCCTTTAAATCAAAAAATAACAACTACCTAGACGATGTTTTTTACTCAATCACAGACAAACACGAAAATGTTCACAATTTGAAAGAAAAAAAACTTTACAAACAGAAAATATGAAAGAAGCCCCAGATAAATCGCATTTTTTCCTAACCCGAGTTCAAATCTTAGCACATATATAGGAAGGAAACACAATAACAGCCCTAAAAACTAGAAAAAATGCTATTTTCAAATTTAAGCCACCATCAAATTAAACAATAAGATTTCCTTAGCATGAAAATTTTTTTCAGTAGATATACCTCAAACCGTTTTTCATTATTTTATGCCAATAAATCATTTTTGCATAGATACTGCAACACCAAAAACAAAATGATAAAAGTAAAACATTTATTAGTGAACAAATATCAACTACACTTCCAGAACCAAATCAACCATTCTATGCTATCTATGACGCATCCAATTTCGGAAAAAGCGCAACAATTTTTACTGTCATATCAAGGAAAAAACAATGAAAGCGAATACACAATTATTTAAGCAAGCAAAAATATAGGCTCTCTATCATAACGAAAGAATGCGCAGCCATCATATACACACTTACAGAAAATGAATTTTTAATACAAGTATCAAAATATCTAACAGTCAAACTTACAGACCACACACCCATAACATTTCTTTTTACACAAAAATATAACCAAAATCATAGAGAATAAAAAAAACTTCAAATTTTTTTAATGTATTCCTCAAGCCTCCATATTGCTAAGACAGCTGGAAAAACCTTGCCCTTTGAGATACGACGAGTAGAAATATAGAAAACTATGATTGACTTCCTCAAGATGAAAAATTTTTCATGCATAAGATGAAAAGGCACCATTATTAGAATTTAGAAACGCAGTAAAAAGATTCAGGTACGACTCAAACCAACACCATTCAGAAAAAGTCCTTTTTACTTTGATTGTCAAAAAAATCATTACGAAGTAGACCTAACAAGGGCAAACACATTTAAACATATCCAACATTCTTCATGGATAGAAAATATTACAAAATAGAAGAACCATAAGCAAAATCAATAACGAAAACATTATATCTATTAGAAAAAAAACAAGATAGTCGATGCATTTTTTTTGCAGGACCATTACATAAAAATGAAAAGTACACAATCTATTGCAGTTTTGATCTTAGAAATCCCGCCGATAAAATTCCTATACGTAAGTCAGAAATATAAAACTTTTTTCAACCTATACGCTCCAACTTACAAATGAATTACTTCAAAAGAATCAAAAATTGAAATCCGTTATCAGACAAATGAAATCAAGGCACAATTACAAAACAAAAATTGTCATAACTGGTATCACTATAACAGGAAAGAAACCCCATCGACGATAATTTTGAAAAAAGAGTAACACCTCCATTAAGGAAAACAGATTTTTTAGATTATCCTTATCAGGATACACTAATAGCTTGTTTACTTTCGAGTGTAATTTTAATAATTTTCACAACATCTACGTCTCAATTATTTAAAAAAAACATGTTAGTTCAGAAAAAGCATATGATAATTTTTTCAAAATGTATCTTTACCAAATGCACCGATTTGGATTTAAAAATACTTTGTGTCGTTTGTCTTACAAGTCAACTGAGTAATCATTCCCGACATCAGAAACAAATAGCAGAAAAACAAGACTTAGAAAAAAGAATGTCTATGTTTTAGTCACCGAATACCATCTGACACAAAAGGTATGTGGTGATTAAAACATTGATTTAGTTTATCATATTTGACACAAAAAGCCCAAAGTCACCATCGTCCGAAGCCAACTCTTGTATTATGATACCTTTAGACGCTTTTATGTACTCTGTAGCTATAAACACAGTACCACACTTTCATGCTTTTTATGCCTGCACGACACTTTATGAACATTGTATACCTAAGTTTGTTTTATCCGAAATCCTTTTAACAGATCATGGCACCGATTTTATAAGCAAAGTAAAAATAACCCTCTGCCACTAATGCAATATTGAACACAAACGAAAAATTTTTCATGCTACATAGACAATTGGACTAGTTGAAGTCATAATCGCTCAATATAAGGTTTTTTAAAATGTATTACGAACGGAAAAGACAAAAAAAATTGAACAGTCAACAGAAATTATTTTAATTTCACCAGCATACAAAACACAAATTACTACAATTTTTTGTTTTTTACCATACAAAATGGTTTTCATCCAAAAATTTTGCAAACTGATAATATTTTTTTAAAAAATGCGGCTAAAAAGATCCAAGGATATTGCCATTCATCACAAGATTCAGTTTGTTATCATTTCTCACCTCATACACATGATCACAATCATTTCCATCACCCAAAAGTTTTAAAACTAGCCTGTGGTACTCATAACGAGTGGATTTAAATTGACAATACAAAACTAGTTGGAACCAACACAAAGTGACAAAAAATTATTACCAACAAAAAATCTTCAATCACAAATAAAGTCTCGCTTCAGACCAGCTTCAGCCATAGAAATTGGAAATATGGACAAATACCAAAATTCTCAATCCCTACAAAACATTGAAAAAAATACAACTTGTCCAAAAAACACTACTAAATTTTTGAGAAACCAATTGAAGTTACATATAATTTTACTGACCAGATTAAAAAACAGTATATAAAGCATAGAGAAAATCTCTCACCCGATCATCCTAAAGAGTACGCTCTTCGAGAATTAACGCAACGATATTCATTTATTGAATCACCACCAGAAGCAATTAAAACAACCTTTTCAGAAATCTCTACAATATTAAAACTGAAAAATTAATTAAAAAATCTCAACAATTCTACCAATTGAAATATGGAAAAATCAAATACTGATAGAACAAAGTTTTCTACCCGAAAAAAAAAAGAAAACTTTTGTCAAATTTCTAAACATTCGAACCACCTTCTCAAAGTCCAATAAAATGGTGAAAGCAGAATTCTACGCTAGAGTTCAAGAAAAATGACAGAACGTACTTCTCATACAGTTGATCACAAAAACGAATAATAAAGCCTCCATAAGATTCTCGTGGTTATTAGGTTTGTTCTGTTTGAATCTATTAATCAATTCCACAAGTATCTTTTTAAAATTTTGTCATTTGCCAATATTGCCAACTGCGTTCATTTCAAGGACTTACTTAAAACAAGAACTATAACTCTAGCTTTAGAACCTCCAGGTCAAAAATAAGCAGAACATTCATTTTTGATGTGAAAAGTTTCATGTTAAATTTTAAACCCCTCCCAACAAGTCTCAGTAAAAAGCAGCAAAATAGAATAAAAAAATATTCACAATTTTTTTTTAAGTTGAATTAGGAAAAATATTACAAAAATAGCATGGTGAAGATACCTCACAAAATTACCTGTCTAACCAACAAAAAAAACGGAATTAAAAACTTGAAAGCGAATTCTCCAGACTATGTTGCACCAATACCTATCAGTTTCCAACACCCTTGTCTTAATCGAATAAAAATAATTCAGCTTTTCGTAAAAGAAAAAAAAACTTTTCAAAGAACTCTCGGGTGAGTGAAATCAATTTCTGAAAGATTATTCCAAAAAAAGTTGCATCGAATCTACGAAACTTTTCTTTCATCGCCATAAAACTTTTAAAGCTTGTCTAACTTTTTTTTTATTTTTACATACCTTGAAAATTCTTAAATTTTGTTATTTTAATCTTTTTGTATGAAAGTTTTCAATTTTTTTCATCATTTTAAAAAATATCTGTTTCATTCCAAAAGCATTGACCACCTTATCAGTTCAAATTAACTCTTGTCATTATAAAAACCCTTTCTTTTGCTAAGATGTCCTTTCTAATAAAAAAAAAGAATTTCTAATCATGTTTACAATACTCCGAATATTGATGGCTTCTCTCGGCCTAACATTTTTTCAATTTCTAAGACAATCACTAGTTATAGTTTTAACAGAAATCATCAACAGAGCAAATCTTGTCGAAGAATACCACACAACCATTTCACTTAACGAAATAAGTAGAAAATAAATATCAAAAATCAACGTTACTGGTCTTACTTATGTAGAGAACCCCTTACAATCTTGGAGAACAACAAGTATTTTTTTTAAAAACGCTAACTCCGGCACATCAACACAAACCAACAAGCAAACCGCTGTACAAACGACAACTGATACCCATCCTTCAGTTTCATAAAGTTTGGGACGAGCAAGATATCAAAATCGAAATCAAACACAAGGATTAACAAAAAAAACAGATAACTCAATCAGAAGAAACAAAAACTTAACACCAAGAATTAACACCGAGAAAGTTTTTCAATATAAGTTCACCGTCAGAACTATCAAATTCTGCAACACCACAATCAGAGACTTTATCAGACAACTCTACATCTCGCAATATATGTTTTCCGCCATATATACAACTTTCATCAAAAGATATAGCTCATAACCCAATCTCTCTGCACAGAGAGAGATTACCCTTTTTATTCTCCAACCCCCTCACAAATTATAAACAAACCATTAAGACTTGACTGGAACATCTTTGCACCCTTGCATCATCAACACAGCACATGAATTTTTAGTTGGGCTTACAGCACTATTTACATGATTTTCACCCGGACATACAAGATCATAATTTGCAAATATTAGCACTACATGAAATATTTTCAAAGTTTGAATTAACAAAAGGACATAAACTACTATACAACATCCACTACCTGTTTCCCAACTATAATTATTAGGATTTTTGTGCAAATGTATCATTTGATAGTTGTTGTGAAAAATATACTTTACCTTCTGAAAAACTCAACATCAACATCTCAAGACAATCCATCACCAAGAACAGTACCACAAGATCATTTAACAGCTCATTTTGATAACGAACAAAACCAGCAAAAAACGTTATTTATATACGCTATAAATCAAGCAACCCAAGAGCAATAAAAATCACAAGCAATAGAAACAACAAAGCTAATTGCAACTTGATTATCAAACGCCAGTTCTATGGCACTTTTAGGCTGGAAAATCACAGGAAAATTTTCTGAAGAGAGGGTAACTTGTACCCAAGTAACGACCGGAAAAAAATCGACGAATCAATCTATCAAAGCAGTATTGAACCTCTTTTACGTCCCAAACCTGACGATTGCAGACATATATTACAACGTCTACACAGCAGTAGTCTACAAGAGCCAATTTTTTTTAGGTAATCTCACTTTCATGATTATCTTTAGCTTCAATTGGGACGTGGCCAAATTCAAGCCGGACTTCAGCATAGTTCCATCTAAAGGGTATATCGCATCAGGGATGGACCTGCCTTTGGAAATCGCATTCCATCCTTCAGTTGTGAACGCAGACATCCGATACAGCAACCTCACTTGTAATATAGAGGGGGGCAAACCTCTTAAGCTCACCCTTACTGGAGTGTGTGCTGCGTGTCCTCCTACTGGAAAGGAACTTGTCCAGTTCCAATGTAGTGTGCGAGAGACCGACCGTAAAATGGTCAGCATCAGCAACAAGACCGGATCTCAGTGGATTCTGACTCCGGTTATCGAGGCCGAATTCTTCCAGGGTCCAGATACCCTGGTTATTGAAGCAGGAGCGACAAAACTGTACAACATTTCATACAAGCCATTCCGAATGACGTCGGCTGATAAGAAGCACCTGGGATCAGTTTTCTTCGCACTTCCAGACGGAAGTGAACTTTTGTATAATATGCAAGGTGCCGCGGATCCTCCAAAGCCGGTAGACACTATCATCCGGGAGGTTCCTTTCAAACAGCCTCACACTGAGTTGATTCCTGTTAGTAACTGGGAGAAGACTCCGCAGAAGTTCAAGGTCATCATAGACCTGATGAAGCCGGATAAACTGGATCCCTCTACTCAACTTAATGAGCTGGATTATTTGGACGTTCCTGGGTTGACTAAAAGAGATTATAAGCTGAATTTCTACTCGCATAAAGAAGGGAACTTCCAGGCCAAGGTATATTTCCATATTTCGAAAGATTTTTTTTGTTCGTGTTCTTTTATGTGATTTAGTAGATTTTTAGACCTTTTTAGCTTCACAGCTACTTTCATCGCGTGTGTGAATTAGAACGAACACAAATCTTGAATCACTAGCAGTAGCAGAATCAAAGATACCATATGCAGGACACCTCATTTGTGGAACTCGATCAAATTTTATTGATTACAGAGGAAACAATTTTTGGCACTACACCTATAGAAGAAATTATCACCTTTAATTGACTTTGCAGATAATTGATGTTTTCAACGCATCACAGTTTCTTACAAAATTAAAAATCTCTCCGTAGGTTACATTTTGCGGCGAACATATTTTTCGGATACAGTCTTTCCTTGGGGATCACAATATCGCCTCAATATCGAACAACTAAACCCCAAAGAAGATAAATTTAATTTATTAACACCGTATTCTACAATAAGGCCACCACTAAAAAATCTTCTCAACCTTTTCAAGAAATATTCACAAAAATCCAACGTCAATAAAAAATCACAATTGCCAAAAACTAGCTGAAAGAGCAGGATTCTCAGACAACTAAGCACATGATACCAATGGATATTTTGAAAACCTCAAAAACAATTCATATCTTAGTGGTAAATATTACAGACATTAAGATCACCCTTTAGTTTTCAAGCATAAATTACCAACACCTGCAATTTACACCTGTATACACCTGCAATTTGGGAACACTTCCTTCTTATGGAATACACTCTAATTAAAAACATGACAAAAACGGAAACCAAATTGCTCATATCATATGTCAAGCGCAAAATATTACGATTTATACAAGCCAATAATTGAACAATCTCTTACTCTTAGTTTTCGATCTAAAAACTACAATGGTTTTAGTCGACAAGGAGCCAACAACTTGGAACCTCCAGTTGCTCTTTTTATGGCCCCTCTCTGTTTCATTACTCACATTCATTCGCTTCTGTCAATGTTCTTCTACCCTGTCCACAGCCGGTACCACCTCCAACTGATTCCACTATATCATCTAAACATCCCACTTGCATTCTGATAATTTGAGACAAACGGCATTTAACCTCCGCATTTTTTTAGAAACCTCAGAAGTAGAAAGCCCAGATAAACTTTTAGAGTCGGAATCCATTCCAACCACTGATTTTTCAACGCCACATTTTCCCCCAATCACTTCCAAAGCCCCAGTCATTACCCTCTCATCAAACTCTTGTTCTTCTTATACTGACTTTACCAGCACTTATACTGATTCTATCAGCACTTTCCGACCCCGTTGATAAAAATCCTAGCTCTATTACTGAGCATCAAGTTGAGCATGATTTAGAAAACTTCATACAACAGCAGCAACTTAGCACAATGCACAACATCAATTCACTAATTCACTCATTGCGCTTCTACAACCGATAACTTTTATAGCACTGTTAATCAACACACAACCGCACAAATTCTAAACAAAAGTAGAAAAAAAATAACTCTAGATATCTACAAAACCGCACACCTATTTCCCAAACATTACAAAGCCATCTTCCAGAAAACAGTAAAACACATGAAAACTTACTTCTTTCTTTTGCATGCTTCCCACAATATTGCTCTAATAACAAGGAACCGCAAAACCAATGCCACCTTTAACTCAAGGCAATAAACTTATTACGCACACTCCCATGGTTTAGCTATTAAAATTTTTGTAACTCCCCTAAACTCCCTGCTGAAAAATTTACACGCCAACATTAATCACCAACTTAATTGCACAATTCATCTCGACTACTTCAGTAGTATTTTTTTTATCAAAAACACTCAAGAGACGCATTGCATGAAAATCTAACCAATTTCCTATCGCCTATTATCATGTTAATAGATACAAGGTTAACAGATACGTGGAAGCACGGATGTCGAAGTCAACCTAAAAATACCATAAAAAAATTTTTCATCAAAACTGTTTAAATCTCTGATCTCCAGCGCATTGACAAACAACTAGAGCACATAATTGACTACGCACTAAAAATGTAGAGGATTGCAAATCTTTCTTTAGCCGTTTCGATAGCTTTCCTTTTTTTAACACCAGAGGAAAAACAAAATGTAAACTGTACTAATTAACCAAAATTAAAAACCAAGCTAAACATACTCAAACCTAGTACCATTTTATTCAAAGACACTTCACACAGCTTTGAACATCACGTAACCCACATCACTGATACATGTTTTTCAATTCAAAATAGACATCCCCCTCCTTTTTTAAATTTACCTGCTGCAATCAAGGCACTAACCTGCTTGGCACTCTCGGCAATAAGGATCCCGTCCGCCAAGTTTCTAAAAAATGAAACCGAAAAAAATTGGAAAAAAATATATCTTTCCTTCGAATGGCGCTAACCTATTGTAGTATTTTTGATCATATTCAATGAATTTTTTAATTAAGCAAAAACTTGAAAATTCAATGCAATTAATTTGTGATAAAATGCAAAAGGTTACACGAATAAATCGTAAAGTACAGATAAACCAACCTTTTTATCTGTAATTTTTCTATTAAACTCCAACTTATTCCTCAACTTGCCAACTTATGTATAAACTGTTTAAAACTCTTTAATAATTCGCATGACAATTCATAGTGAAAAAATGATCTTCAAATTTCGCAAACTGCTGATAATAACTCCAACGAACTTTCACAAATTTCAAACTTTCCTATAACCCGGTTGAAACAAAACCTAAACAACGAATGCATCTTATTTAACAACAAGGCACTATTTTGAAACCAGATTCAACTGAATATCATAATAATTTAAAACCAAAAACTGATTTTAGTTAGGACCAAGTTCAGTTTTAGTAAATCCCAGATTAACACTTATCACAGATAAACTATTTCAAATAAGTGGACACAAACACAAAATTTATCTGACAAAAACCTCAGGTATATGGAAAAGAGAAAGTTATATCAAAAGAGCACTTTATTCGATAAACCACTCTCAAGTTTACTCCGATAACTGGCACAACCCACCAATAGGACGTCCTGAGCATCCTATATAGCCGGCCTTACCAGCCGAGCTACTTACGCTTAGACCCATCGCACTCTTTTTTGCTGAGGATGGCTCCATTGTAAAACTAACCAAACTAAGATAAAAGCTTCCGCGGAAACAACTAAATGATCCATAACTAAAGCGAGAAATTCTAAAGTACAGAAATAAAATTTTAATTGATATGACAGAAAATATTTTATGAGCAGCAAAATTTAGATGATCACTTGACGACATTCCGACATTGGAATGGCAAGTTTAATAGTTTTGCTTGCTGTAGTCTCAATCTTCGCTGGATATGAAGTATGGAGTTCACAAACGAAAACAAAATAAATCCGTTGTAACAAAACAATGGCCAGTTCGATGTCAATCTCAACATACGTGTCTTTTTTCAGCTGCAACTTTTCTAAGAAAAGACAACTTTTCGTCTCGCACGGAGTCTTGCTCTAAATTGTGAAATCGACTCCCTGCAATCACGTTTCTGCTCATCACTTCAATCTCTCTGGACACACGATAATCCCCCATCATCATATTTATTTTGCAGGCATTACAGTAAACTCTCTCACAAACTCAGAAAACACTCCTATATGAAAGAACTCAGAAATTTAAAGCTTCCCCAGACCCCGCATGGGTGGAACCAGTTTGAATTTAGTTATTTCAATTATATTTTATTTCCTTGTAAATTGTTCATTACTAGCCAATCGTGATCCATAACTAAATCTTAATCTATTTTGTAAACTTGAAACCCTAGTGGTTCAGAGAATTAATAATGAAGATTGAAATCAGGTACATTTTCTGTCTTCTATTTTTGCAATAAACCCGTATATCTCTAGATCTTTTGAGACAAGAAAAGATAAGAGTAGGAATAGGATTGGTATTGGACTAAGGAGTTGAAAGAACTTCTCAGGCCGAAACTAGATAGCGTGACAAAAAACTAGATAGCGTGACAAAAAACCCCGTGTTAGATCTATCAGAGCGCGTACAAAGAGCTCTAAGCTTGATTTGAGCCCTGATTGAGTTAATTGATCATCATTTTGTTTGCTTGGTTGTATGCTCTTTCGGGAGTTCAAACTTAATATGAGAAAAGCCAATAAAAAACTTATGAACTATTTGAGCTATGGGTTATGGTGTATGGCGGTAAAGCAGTTGAGCAACAGTTTTGACGTTAATCTTAGTTTTTGAGTGCATTAATTTTAACTTTTGTTTGATCATCAAAAGTATAATACCGTTTCTCGATATGATTTTCATACTGACCAAACGATGATTAATTTAGCAGTCAATTGGTAACTATGTTCAATAGTGATTATCATTATAAAATATACTTCTTGAGCTATTTATTCATGCAACTTGCAATAGACAAAAATGAATCGCTTGAATACCTTACACAAAACGACGAACTTTCCAATCCTGCTTTTAGTGAGGACAGCAATCCTTCTGATGTGGCAGAAAAAGGGCGGTTCACTCAACTTATCAATGAAATGAAAAGAAAGCAACTATCTAAGCAAAAGGTATTACATTAAAGCTAAATGTCGCATCATTCATTTACTTTTCGCAACTTAAGGCTTTATGTCCCAACTTAAGGCTTCATAAGGAAAAAGTACATATTCTTACCGGGATTATCCATTTTCCATCTTTTGCCAAAAAACTTCCAATTGATAAAATGGCGAAAAAATTGTTTCAGATTGTTCATTCGATACAATGGTTTTTTTTCTAGGAAACGGGTTATAAAATACGTTCACAATTTTGATTTCTTAGGCGAAGAAAAACCGCATACACTTTTTTTTTGGAAATTTGTTGATCAATGCAAGCATAATCAATACAAAATAGTCAGCAAAAAATTCTAGAACATACGGAAGTTTTGTTTTTTGAATTATTTACATAAGAAAACCTTAGTCGAAAAAAATTAAAATTGAAGTTCGATAACGTTAAATGGCCAAATTTTAGAAAGGAGCCTTCAAAAAGACGACAGTCTTTTTTGTAGCCAAAGAAAAGTTTGAAAACCTCAGACTGAAGTGCTTGAACGGGTTCTTCAATTTCCGTTCTGACAACCTCACAAAGCAAACTACGTCTTTCTGCTCTTGTGTGCGCATGTTCGACGAAGCGTCAAGGAGTCTCGAAGGAAAAGATTTTCTCCCGTGTTGCTATCCATTTGCCCATGAAGTGTGTGCTGTAAAACCAAATATCGAAAAAAGTTATTCAGGTTTAAAACATTAAATAATTAAAAATTCATCATGTGTTGAACACACTTATAGTTCTTTTTTTTGCACCTGAGGCAATTAACATTTTGCCGCAAGGGGCAGTTGACACAATTTCAAAAAGTCACAACTCGTCGCAGAGCAATTTACCTTAATGATAAGTAGAAAAAAAACAACTCGAAATATATTGGCTCAGCGACACCCAGCGACCAAACGGCCTTGCCGTACCAGGTGGGGCGTTTAAATGGCTTGGAATAATTAAAAAATGCTTGGTGTCTAAAGAAATTCGAAGAGTCCATTACCTCTGTGATAATCCCTAAATCTTATCTGATAACTAGACTAATAATACAGTTGAATTAATAGTAAAGTTTAATAAGTAAGTATGGATCAAAGAATAGAAGATAACTATAATCTCTCAATAGTTAACACAGCGACTCTCAGTCTTTAGCACCATCAAGTTGTTAGAACAATCAACGTGATTGACAGGTCTTTAATTAGTGTTATTCAAATGATCTCGAACATTAATATTAATAAGGTATAACGTCCTCTATCTTAGGTGGTCTACTCACTACCACCACATTTCCCCCTCTAGAAAAATTCATCAACGTTTGAAATTCTCTTACAAGATCACAATAAACAAAATTAGGTCAATGAGTTTAAAAGTTTTTGGGATTAGGTTTTCTTTCCTTGTAGTTCCAATTTGCTAGTCGAGAATGTTGGTCTCCTAAGTTTCCTTCTCGGTGATGGTGACGTTGTATCTTTTGATGATAACGGAATTTCCCCTGGCGAAATTGGGATAGTTTGTGACCCTTGTTTCTCTTCTACGTTTTTAACCGAGTGTTTTAGTGGGCTTCCAAAGAATTGTGTCTGCCGATTGCTTCTTCCCGACGACCTTGAGTTGTTCGAGACTTGTGAATCGTTATCGCCTTCTCCGTTTCTTTTCTCCCTTTTCTTCTCTGGTTTCCTTCTATCTGCTGTTTTATCTTGCTCCGATTTCTTTTCCGTCGTTTCTGATGGTATTTTCATCTTCCCGTCTGATTTTTCTTCCTTGTTATGTGAAGTATTTGCCTTCTCTGTTGCCGTCTTACTCTGAGTTCCCTTCATATTCTCCTTCTCTGTTGTCGGTACTGAGGGTATTGGACATTTTATGCTTTCTTCCGTTTGATTCTCAATTTGCGTTTCTTTTGTTCCGGCTGGTATTATGGAGATTGGACATTCTTCTGTCGACTCTGCCTCTTATCTCTTTTCTGCTGGTGGTACTACTTGCACCTCGTGTTCTGGGGAGCTGCTTGATGTCATGGTTGGGTCTATTACTCCTCTCCTCCACTTGGTACTTCTTTAAGTACATTTGGCGATGCTACATATCTGGAAGCTAAAGTTGGCGGGTTCTCTCTAGCTGTCTTCGTCAGCGTGGAATAAAATTTCATCGTCTTCGCATGTAGTCTGTCCAGTTTCCCGAATGGCCTGTCAAGTGTCATATTTTCCGTGTCTGAATTTTCTGTTGACGTTGAAACCGGTGAGACGTCTGGTCTCGGCAGGATATGAACCGGTCTGTTTGATCCATTTGAGCTGCACTGATGTAATGGTTTCCTCGGCGTGCTTGCGGCTGGTGTCTCTTTTCCTAAACCTGAACAATAGGCTGACTTGAATTTCGGTTTAAGTGATATGTGGTTTTTCCTAATTACTTTCCCATTTTCGGTAATGTAAGTTTTATTAGTGACTTTAACAATTTTCTCATTAAACCGCTTGAATAAAGGACGTCCCGATTTCCTGTCTAATATTTTCCGGTATACCACTACTTTCTCCGGATACTGAATAAGATTGAATTCTAGGTTACTTGATTTTGTCCTGTGCTCTGGCACCTCCGGTTTTACTCTAAATCTTAGGTTCCTTGATTCAAGTCGCTTCTGAGGCTTGCTGCTAATAATGGGTTTCTTTCAGTCAGTTTTCTCAATGCCTCAGATCCCTCCTTGTGTGAAAGATGTCTCCTGTGAAATTTCCAGTCCGATGCTGCCTTTGCCAGATTTTCTAATGCCCTGATACTCTCTGGATCTTCTCCAGTCCTCTTCATTTTTGGTGGCACGTCTCTGCTTGCCATCCCTTTCTTCACCACCTTTAATCCAGTCCTTGAGTCCGCCGATTCTCGCATCTCCTCCGGCTTCAATAGTGATCTCTCCAGTCTCTGTTGATCCAAATTTAAAGAACATTTTAGTTTATCCCTGAAATTAGACCATTCCGTATTCGGTTTCCGTCCGAAATGAAGTTCGAAAGGTAACTTCTTAAGGATGCTGTGACGTGATATTCGAATATCTTTCAAAAATGACTTGACTGCTGTTTGTATATCCTCAAAATTTGGATCCAATTGCATTGTGCCTAGTTTTTTTTATGATTTGAATACATCTTTCTACTAATCCACACCCCCGGTGGTCTCCTACTGGGCAAAAGATTTGATTTATTCCCTTCGATTTACAAAATTCTGCTACTTTCGCATTTTTGAATCCCGAATTTTGATCTGTCTTTAAATTCTTTGGTATGGTATGTTGGTGTATGTAGTTTTTTAAGAATTTGAGTATTTTTTCGCTCCCCGACTTCCTGGGGATCATGGCAGAAGGGTATTTTGAAAATCGATCAATAGCGACTATTATGAATAGTTTTTTTCCTTTAGAATCGAACATTGGGCCAGCAAGGTCTATTTGTAATTCCTCGTTCACCTTTGATAATTCTGGTAAGGGTTCTGCCGAATTGAATGTTTTAGACGTTTTAAGGTTCTTACCATACGCTGAACATGATCTGCAGGTTTGGCATAAATCAATGATCTCCCTATGCATTTTCGGCCACCTCAGATATTGTGCCGCGTCCACCATTGCCTCCTGGCCTGGGTGTGTTCTGTGCAATCGGGACATTACTGCTTTCCTCAGACAAGTTGGTATTGCCACTCTATTGTCAAGAATGATGCAGTCGTTGATTACTGAGGCGTCGTCCCAAAAGTTTGCCATGTAGCTGCCTAATCTCAAGAATCCTTCTCTATCCTTCGCTAGGTTGTGTTTCCTTAGTTGGCCTAACTGGCTGTCTTCCATCGTGAGTTCCCCCAATAGATACGCATCGAGTATGTTATGGAGGCCTGTGGTGAATGATTTCTTGTTTGTGTTCACTGGAGCTTCTTGTTCTTTCTTCTTTCCAACTTTATCTGCTATCGAGTTCACCCTCACTGTCCTTTTCATTCTGTTTGTTCTGAAGTTTGCCTTCATTCGAGCGTAGTTCATCTTGTTCTTGCTTACGATATTGATCCTTTTCCTTTTCCTGCTCTCGGTTATCATCTCCACTGTCTGTCTTGTTTCTGCTCTATTTCTTTCCTCAATCGGGTTTTCCATCTGTTTTATGGATGGCAGGATGAAATTACTCATTTTCCTATGAAAATTTTGTTTTGTTGAATTGATTATGAATTTACTTGAGCTGTTGGTGTTTAAGTTTAAGGTCGGGCACAATGAATTTTGTATATTTTTGGCTGAATGTAACTCCATTGCTTCTGATTGGTTGGATTTTGTTACGACGCCCTCTCGTGGTGAACTGTATAAGACAAAATTGACTTGTAGATATTAAACAATACGAAACCTTTTTACCACTAAAAAAGACCAACAAAAAAAACGACAAATATTTTAAAACCCTGTTATCATATCAGCAAAATGAGAAACATTAAAGATAGTAATTAACGCTAGATATCCAAATTCACCCTTTGGTGAATCGATTGTAGCCAACCAATTGTACCAATCAAAGTAAATATCACAAATATTAATAAACAATACTATACCTGTGGCGACAAGAACATGGCATATAATCAAATGACTCTAGATAAGCAATCACGACGATTAACAGTTTGTCATACCAACAAAACGAAGTTAACAGTTTGTTCTAAGGAATATCCATAGAACCAGACGTTTTTTCAGTTTTGAATCGTAAAATTTTTTGACCTCTCCTTTAAATCAAAAAATAACAACTACCTAGACGATGTTTTTTACTCAATCACAGACAAACACGAAAATGTTCACAATTTGAAAGAAAAAAAACTTTACAAACAGAAAATATGAAAGAAGCCCCAGATAAATCGCATTTTTTCCTAACCCGAGTTCAAATCTTAGCACATATATAGGAAGGAAACACAATAACAGCCCTAAAAACTAGAAAAAATGCTATTTTCAAATTTAAGCCACCATCAAATTAAACAATAAGATTTCCTTAGCATGAAAATTTTTTTCAGTAGATATACCTCAAACCGTTTTTCATTATTTTATGCCAATAAATCATTTTTGCATAGATACTGCAACACCAAAAACAAAATGATAAAAGTAAAACATTTATTAGTGAACAAATATCAACTACACTTCCAGAACCAAATCAACCATTCTATGCTATCTATGACGCATCCAATTTCGGAAAAAGCGCAACAATTTTTACTGTCATATCAAGGAAAAAACAATGAAAGCGAATACACAATTATTTAAGCAAGCAAAAATATAGGCTCTCTATCATAACGAAAGAATGCGCAGCCATCATATACACACTTACAGAAAATGAATTTTTAATACAAGTATCAAAATATCTAACAGTCAAACTTACAGACCACACACCCATAACATTTCTTTTTACACAAAAATATAACCAAAATCATAGAGAATAAAAAAAACTTCAAATTTTTTTAATGTATTCCTCAAGCCTCCATATTGCTAAGACAGCTGGAAAAACCTTGCCCTTTGAGATACGACGAGTAGAAATATAGAAAACTATGATTGACTTCCTCAAGATGAAAAATTTTTCATGCATAAGATGAAAAGGCACCATTATTAGAATTTAGAAACGCAGTAAAAAGATTCAGGTACGACTCAAACCAACACCATTCAGAAAAAGTCCTTTTTACTTTGATTGTCAAAAAAATCATTACGAAGTAGACCTAACAAGGGCAAACACATTTAAACATATCCAACATTCTTCATGGATAGAAAATATTACAAAATAGAAGAACCATAAGCAAAATCAATAACGAAAACATTATATCTATTAGAAAAAAAACAAGATAGTCGATGCATTTTTTTTGCAGGACCATTACATAAAAATGAAAAGTACACAATCTATTGCAGTTTTGATCTTAGAAATCCCGCCGATAAAATTCCTATACGTAAGTCAGAAATATAAAACTTTTTTCAACCTATACGCTCCAACTTACAAATGAATTACTTCAAAAGAATCAAAAATTGAAATCCGTTATCAGACAAATGAAATCAAGGCACAATTACAAAACAAAAATTGTCATAACTGGTATCACTATAACAGGAAAGAAACCCCATCGACGATAATTTTGAAAAAAGAGTAACACCTCCATTAAGGAAAACAGATTTTTTAGATTATCCTTATCAGGATACACTAATAGCTTGTTTACTTTCGAGTGTAATTTTAATAATTTTCACAACATCTACGTCTCAATTATTTAAAAAAAACATGTTAGTTCAGAAAAAGCATATGATAATTTTTTCAAAATGTATCTTTACCAAATGCACCGATTTGGATTTAAAAATACTTTGTGTCGTTTGTCTTACAAGTCAACTGAGTAATCATTCCCGACATCAGAAACAAATAGCAGAAAAACAAGACTTAGAAAAAAGAATGTCTATGTTTTAGTCACCGAATACCATCTGACACAAAAGGTATGTGGTGATTAAAACATTGATTTAGTTTATCATATTTGACACAAAAAGCCCAAAGTCACCATCGTCCGAAGCCAACTCTTGTATTATGATACCTTTAGACGCTTTTATGTACTCTGTAGCTATAAACACAGTACCACACTTTCATGCTTTTTATGCCTGCACGACACTTTATGAACATTGTATACCTAAGTTTGTTTTATCCGAAATCCTTTTAACAGATCATGGCACCGATTTTATAAGCAAAGTAAAAATAACCCTCTGCCACTAATGCAATATTGAACACAAACGAAAAATTTTTCATGCTACATAGACAATTGGACTAGTTGAAGTCATAATCGCTCAATATAAGGTTTTTTTAATATGTATTACGAACGGAAAAGACAAAAAAAATTGAACAGTCAACAGAAATTATTTTAATTTCACCAGCATACAAAACACAAATTACTACAATTTTTTGTTTTTTACCATACAAAATGGTTTTCATCCAAAAATTTTGCAAACTGATAATATTTTTTTAAAAAATGCGGCTAAAAAGATCCAAGGATATTGCCATTCATCACAAGATTCAGTTTGTTATCATTTCTCACCTCATACACATGATCACAATCATTTCCATCACCCAAAAGTTTTAAAACTAGCCTGTGGTACTCATAACGAGTGGATTTAAATTGACAATACAAAACTAGTTGGAACCAACACAAAGTGACAAAAAATTATTACCAACAAAAAATCTTCAATCACAAATAAAGTCTCGCTTCAGACCAGCTTCAGCCATAGAAATTGGAAATATGGACAAATACCAAAATTCTGAATCCCTACAAAACATTGAAAAAAATACAACTTGTCCAAAAAACACTACTAAATTTTTGAGAAACCAATTGAAGTTACATATAATTTTACTGACCAGATTAAAAAACAGTATATAAAGCATAGAGAAAATCTCTCACCCGATCATCCTAAAGAGTACGCTCTTCGAGAATTAACGCAACGATATTCATTTATTGAATCACCACCAGAAGCAATTAAAACAACCTTTTCAGAAATCTCTACAATATTAAAACTGAAAAATTAATTAAAAAATCTCAACAATTCTATCAATTGAAATATGGAAAAATCAAATACTGATAGAACAAAGTTTTCTACCCGAAAAAAAAAAAGAAAACTTTTGTCAAATTTCTAAACATTCGAACCACCTTCTCAAAGTCCAATAAAACGGTGAAAGCAGAATTCTACGCTAGAGTTCAAGAAAAATGACAGAACGTACTTCTCATACAGTTGATCACAAAAACGAATAATAAAGCCTCCATAAGATTCTCGTGGTTATTAGGTTTGTTCTGTTTGAATCTATTAATCAATTCCACAAGTATCTTTTTAAAATTTTGTCATTTGCCAATATTGCCAACTGCGTTCATTTCAAGGACTTACTTAAAACAAGAACTATAACTCTAGCTTTAGAACCTCCAGGTCAAAAATAAGCAGAACATTCATTTTTGATGTGAAAAGTTTCATGTTAAATTTTAAACCCCTCCCAACAAGTCTCAGTAAAAAGCAGCAAAATAGAATAAAAAAATATTCACAATTTTTTTTTAAGTTGAATTAGGAAAAATATTACAAAAATAGCATGGTGAAGATACCTCACAAAATTACCTGTCTAACCAACAAAAAAAACGGAATTAAAAACTTGAAAGCGAATTCTCCAGACTATGTTGCACCAATACCTATCAGTTTCCAACACCCTTGTCTTAATCGAATAAAAATAATTCAGCTTTTCGTAAAAGAAAAAAAAACTTTTCAAAGAACTCTCGGGTGAGTGAAATCAATTTCTGAAAGATTATTCCAAAAAAAGTTGCATCGAATCTACGAAACTTTTCTTTCATCGCCATAAAACTTTTAAAGCTTGTCTAACTTTTTTTTTATTTTTACATACCTTGAAAATTCTTAAATTTTGTTATTTTAATCTTTTTGTATGAAAGTTTTCAATTTTTTTCATCATTTTAAAAAATATCTGTTTCATTCCCAAAGCATTGACCACCTTATCAGTTCAAATTAACTCTTGTCATTATAAAAACCCTTTCTTTTGCTAAGATGTCCTTTCTAATAAAAAAAAAGAATTTCTAATCATGTTTACAATACTCCGAATATTGATGGCTTCTCTCGGCCTAACATTTTTTCAATTTCTAAGACAATCACTAGTTATAGTTTTAACAGAAATCATCAACAGAGCAAATCTTGTCGAAGAATACCACACAACCATTTCACTTAACGAAATAAGTAGAAAATAAATATCAAAAATCAACGTTACTGGTCTTACTTATGTAGAGAACCCCTTACAATCTTGGAGAACAACAAGTATTTTTTTTAAAAACGCTAACTCCGGCACATCAACACAAACCAACAAGCAAACCGCTGTACAAACGACAACTGATACCCATCCTTCAGTTTCATAAAGTTTGGGACGAGCAAGATATCAAAATCGAAATCAAACACAAGGATTAACAAAAAAAACAGATAACTCAATCAGAAGAAACAAAAACTTAACACCAAGAATTAACACCGAGAAAGTTTTTCAATATAAGTTCACCGTCAGAACTATCAAATTCTGCAACACCACAATCAGAGACTTTATCAGACAACTCTACATCTCGCAATATATGTTTTCCGCCATATATACAACTTTCATCAAAAGATATAGCTCATAACCCAATCTCTCTGCACAGAGAGAGATTACCCTTTTTATTCTCCAACCCCCTCACAAATTATAAACAAACCATTAAGACTTGACTGGAACATCTTTGCACCCTTGCATCATCAACACAGCACAGGAATTTTTAGTTGGGCTTACAGCACTATTTACATGATTTTCACCCGGACATACAAGATCATAATTTGCAAATATTAGCACTACATGAAATATTTTCAAAGTTTGAATTAACAAAAGGACATAAACTACTATACAACATCCACTACCTGTTTCCCAACTATAATTATTAGGATTTTTGTGCAAATGTATCATTTGATAGTTGTTGTGAAAAATATACTTTACCTTCTGAAAAACTCAACATCAACATCTCAAGACAATCCATCACCAAGAACAGTACCACAAGATCATTTAACAGCTCATTTTGATAACGAACAAAACCAGCAAAAAACGTTATTTATATACGCTATAAATCAAGCAACCCAAGAGCAATAAAAATCACAAGCAATAGAAACAACAAAGCTAATTGCAACTTGATTATCAAACGCCAGTTCTATGGCACTTTTAGGCTGGAAAATCACAGGAAAATTTTCTGAAGAGAGGGTAACTTGTACCCAAGTAACGACCGGAAAAAAATCGACGAATCAATCTATCAAAGCAGTATTGAACCTCTTTTACGTCCCAAACCTGACGATTGCAGACATATATTACAACGTCTACACAGCAGTAGTCTACAAGAGCCAATTTTTTTTAGGTAATCTCACTTTCATGATTATCTTTAGCTTCAATTGGGACGTGGCCAAATTCAAGCCGGACTTCAGCATAGTTCCATCTAAAGGGTATATCGCATCAGGGATGGACCTGCCTTTGGAAATCGCATTCCATCCTTCAGTTGTGAACGCAGACATCCGATACAGCAACCTCACTTGTAATATAGAGGGGGGCAAACCTCTTAAGCTCACCCTTACTGGAGTGTGTGCTGCGTGTCCTCCTACTGGAAAGGAACTTGTCCAGTTCCAATGTAGTGTGCGAGAGACCGACCGTAAAATGGTCAGCATCAGCAACAAGACCGGATCTCAGTGGATTCTGACTCCGGTTATCGAGGCCGAATTCTTCCAGGGTCCAGATACCCTGGTTATTGAAGCAGGAGCGACAAAACTGTACAACATTTCATACAAGCCATTCCGAATGACGTCGGCTGATAAGAAGCACCTGGGATCAGTTTTCTTCGCACTTCCAGACGGAAGTGAACTTTTGTATAATATGCAAGGTGCCGCGGATCCTCCAAAGCCGGTAGACACTATCATCCGGGAGGTTCCTTTCAAACAGCCTCACACTGAGTTGATTCCTGTTAGTAACTGGGAGAAGACTCCGCAGAAGTTCAAGGTCATCATAGACCTGATGAAGCCGGATAAACTGGATCCCTCTACTCAACTTAATGAGCTGGATTATTTGGACGTTCCTGGGTTGACTAAAAGAGATTATAAGCTGAATTTCTACTCGCATAAAGAAGGGAACTTCCAGGCCAAGGTATATTTCCATATTTCGAAAGATTTTTTTTGTTCGTGTTCTTTATGTGATTTAGTAGATTTTTAGACCTTTTTAGCTTCACAGCTACTTTCATCGCGTGTGTGAATTAGAACGAACACAAATCTTGAATCACTAGCAGTAGCAGAATCAAAGATACCATATGCAGGACACCTCATTTGTGGAACTCGATCAAATTTTATTGATTACAGAGGAAACAATTTTTGGCACTACACCTATAGAAGAAATTATCACCTTTAATTGACTTTGCAGATAATTGATGTTTTCAACGCATCACAGTTTCTTACAAAATTAAAAATCTCTCCGTAGGTTACATTTTGCGGCGAACATATTTTTCGGATACAGTCTTTCCTTGGGGATCACAATATCGCCTCAATATCGAACAACTAAACCCCAAAGAAGATAAATTTAATTTATTAACACCGTATTCTACAATAAGGCCACCACTAAAAAATCTTCTCAACCTTTTCAAGAAATATTCACAAAAATCCAACGTCAATAAAAAATCACAATTGCCAAAAACTAGCTGAAAGAGCAGGATTCTCAGACAACTAAGCACATGATACCAATGGATATTTTGAAAACCTCAAAAACAATTCATATCTTAGTGGTAAATATTACAGACATTAAGATCACCCTTTAGTTTTCAAGCATAAATTACCAACACCTGCAATTTACACCTGTATACACCTGCAATTTGGGAACACTTCCTTCTTATGGAATACACTCTAATTAAAAACATGACAAAAACGGAAACCAAATTGCTCATATCATATGTCAAGCGCAAAATATTACGATTTATACAAGCCAATAATTGAACAATCTCTTACTCTTAGTTTTCGATCTAAAAACTACAATGGTTTTAGTCGACAAGGAGCCAACAACTTGGAACCTCCAGTTGCTCTTTTTATGGCCCCTCTCTGTTTCATTACTCACATTCATTCGCTTCTGTCAATGTTCTTCTACCCTGTCCACAGCCGGTACCACCTCCAACTGATTCCACTATATCATCTAAACATCCCACTTGCATTCTGATAATTTGAGACAAACGGCATTTAACCTCCGCATTTTTTTAGAAACCTCAGAAGTAGAAAGCCCAGATAAACTTTTAGAGTCGGAATCCATTCCAACCACTGATTTTTCAACGCCACATTTTCCCCCAATCACTTCCAAAGCCCCAGTCATTACCCTCTCATCAAACTCTTGTTCTTCTTATACTGACTTTACCAGCACTTATACTGATTCTATCAGCACTTTCCGACCCCGTTGATAAAAATCCTAGCTCTATTACTGAGCATCAAGTTGAGCATGATTTAGAAAACTTCATACAACAGCAGCAACTTAGCACAATGCACAACATCAATTCACTAATTCACTCATTGCGCTTCTACAACCGATAACTTTTATAGCACTGTTAATCAACACACAACCGCACAAATTCTAAACAAAAGTAGAAAAAAAATAACTCTAGATATCTACAAAACCGCACACCTATTTCCCAAACATTACAAAGCCATCTTCCAGAAAACAGTAAAACACATGAAAACTTACTTCTTTCTTTTGCATGCTTCCCACAATATTGCTCTAATAACAAGGAACCGCAAAACCAATGCCACCTTTAACTCAAGGCAATAAACTTATTACGCACACTCCCATGGTTTAGCTATTAAAATTTTTGTAACTCCCCTAAACTCCCTGCTGAAAAATTTACACGCCAACATTAATCACCAACTTAATTGCACAATTCATCTCGACTACTTCAGTAGTATTTTTTTTATCAAAAACACTCAAGAGACGCATTGCATGAAAATCTAACCAATTTCCTATCGCCTATTATCATGTTAATAGATACAAGGTTAACAGATACGTGGAAGCACGGATGTCGAAGTCAACCTAAAAATACCATAAAAAAATTTTTCATCAAAACTGTTTAAATCTCTGATCTCCAGCGCATTGACAAACAACTAGAGCACATAATTGACTACGCACTAAAAATGTAGAGGATTTCAAATCTTTCTTTAGCCGTTTCGATAGCTTTCCTTTTTTTAACACCAGAGGAAAAACAAAATGTAAACTGTACTAATTAACCAAAATTAAAAACCAAGCTAAACATACTCAAACCTAGTACCATTTTATTCAAAGACACTTCACACAGCTTTGAACATCACGTAACCCACATCACTGATACATGTTTTTCAATTCAAAATAGACATCCCCCTCCTTTTTTAAATTTACCTGCTGCAATCAAGGCACTAACCTGCTTGGCACTCTCGGCAATAAGGATCCCGTCCGCCAAGTTTCTAAAAAATGAAACCGAAAAAAATTGGAAAAAAATATATCTTTCCTTCGAATGGCGCTAACCTATTGTAGTATTTTTGATCATATTCAATGAATTTTTTAATTAAGCAAAAACTTGAAAATTCAATGCAATTAATTTGTGATAAAATGCAAAAGGTTACACGAATAAATCGTAAAGTACAGATAAACCAACCTTTTTATCTGTAATTTTTCTATTAAACTCCAACTTATTCCTCAACTTGCCAACTTATGTATAAACTGTTTAAAACTCTTTAATAATTCGCATGACAATTCATAGTGAAAAAATGATCTTCAAATTTCGCAAACTGCTGATAATAACTCCAACGAACTTTCACAAATTTCAAACTTTCCTATAACCCGGTTGAAACAAAACCTAAACAACGAATGCATCTTATTTAACAACAAGGCACTATTTTGAAACCAGATTCAACTGAATATCATAATAATTTAAAACCAAAAACTGATTTTAGTTAGGACCAAGTTCAGTTTTAGTAAATCCCAGATTAACACTTATCACAGATAAACTATTTCAAATAAGTGGACACAAACACAAAATTTATCTGACAAAAACCTCAGGTATATGGAAAAGAGAAAGTTATATCAAAAGAGCACTTTATTCGATAAACCACTCTCAAGTTTACTCCGATAACTGGCACAACCCACCAATAGGACGTCCTGAGCATCCTATATAGCCGGCCTTACCAGCCGAGCTACTTACGCTTAGACCCATCGCACTCTTTTTTGCTGAGGATGGCTCCATTGTAAAACTAACCAAACTAAGATAAAAGCTTCCGCGGAAACAACTAAATGATCCATAACTAAAGCGAGAAATTCTAAAGTACAGAAATAAAATTTTAATTGATATGACAGAAAATATTTTATGAGCAGCAAAACTTAGATGATCACTTGACGACATTCCGACATTGGAATGGCAAGTTTAATAGTTTTGCTTGCTGTAGTCTCAATCTTCGCTGGATATGAAGTATGGAGTTCACAAACGAAAACAAAATAAATCCGTTGTAACAAAACAATGGCCAGTTCGATGTCAATCTCAACATACGTGTCTTTTTTCAGCTGCAACTTTTCTAAGAAAAGACAACTTTTCGTCTCGCACGGAGTCTTGCTCTAAATTGTGAAATCGACTCCCTGCAATCACGTTTCTGCTCATCACTTCAATCTCTCTGGACACACGATAATCCCCCATCATCATATTTATTTTGCAGGCATTACAGTAAACTCTCTCACAAACTCAGAAAACACTCCTATATGAAAGAACTCAGAAATTTAAAGCTTCCCCAGACCCCGCATGGGTGGAACCAGTTTGAATTTAGTTATTTCAATTATATTTTATTTCCTTGTAAATTGTTCATTACTAGCCAATCGTGATCCATAACTAAATCTTAATCTATTTTGTAAACTTGAAACCCTAGTGGTTCAGAGAATTAATAATGAAGATTGAAATCAGGTACATTTTCTGTCTTCTATTTTTGCAATAAACCCGTATATCTCTAGATCTTTTGAGACAAGAAAAGATAAGAGTAGGAATAGGATTGGTATTGGACTAAGGAGTTGAAAGAACTTCTCAGGCCGAAACTAGATAGCGTGACAAAAAACTAGATAGCGTGACAAAAAACCCCGTGTTAGATCTATCAGAGCGCGTACAAAGAGCTCTAAGCTTGATTTGAGCCCTGATTGAGTTAATTGATCATCATTTTGTTTGCTTGGTTGTATGCTCTTTCGGGAGTTCAAACTTAATATGAGAAAAGCCAATAAAAAACTTATGAACTATTTGAGCTATGGGTTATGGTGTATGGCGGTAAAGCAGTTGAGCAACAGTTTTGACGTTAATCTTAGTTTTTGAGTGCATTAATTTTAACTTTTGTTTGTTCATCAAAAGTATAATACCGTTTCTCGATATGATTTTCATACTGACCAAACGATGATTAATTTAGCAGTCAATTGGTAACTATGTTCAATAGTGATTATCATTATAAAATATACTTCTTGAGCTATTTATTCATGCAACTTGCAATAGACAAAAATGAATCGCTTGAATACCTTACACAAAACGACGAACTTTCCAATCCTGCTTTTAGTGAGGACAGCAATCCTTCTGATGTGGCAGAAAAAGGGCGGTTCACTCAACTTATCAATGAAATGAAAAGAAAGCAACTATCTAAGCAAAAGGTATTACATTAAAGCTAAATGTCGCATCATTCATTTACTTTTCGCAACTTAAGGCTTTATGTCCCAACTTAAGGCTTCATAAGGAAAAAGTACATATTCTTACCGGGATTATCCATTTTCCATCTTTTGCCAAAAAACTTCCAATTGATAAAATGGCGAAAAAATTGTTTCAGATTGTTCATTCGATACAATGGTTTTTTTTCTAGGAAACGGGTTATAAAATACGTTCACAATTTTGATTTCTTAGGCGAAGAAAAACCGCATACACTTTTTTTTGGAAATTTGTTGATCAATGCAAGCATAATCAATACAAAATAGTCAGCAAAAAATTCTAGAACATACGGAAGTTTTGTTTTTTGAATTATTTACATAAGAAAACCTTAGTCGAAAAAAATTAAAATTGAAGTTCGATAACGTTAAATGGCCAAATTTTAGAAAGGAGCCTTCAAAAAGACGACAGTCTTTTTTGTAGCCAAAGAAAAGTTTGAAAACCTCAGACTGAAGTGCTTGAACGGGTTCTTCAATTTCCGTTCTGACAACCTCACAAAGCAAACTACGTCTTTCTGCTCTTGTGTGCGCATGTTCGACGAAGCGTCAAGGAGTCTCGAAGGAAAAGATTTTCTCCCGTGTTGCTATCCATTTGCCCATGAAGTGTGTGCTGTAAAACCAAATATCGAAAAAAGTTATTCAGGTTTAAAACATTAAATAATTAAAAATTCATCATGTGTTGAACACACTTATAGTTCTTTTTTTTGCACCTGAGGCAATTAACATTTTGCCGCAAGGGGCAGTTGACACAATTTCAAAAAGTCACAACTCGTCGCAGAGCAATTTACCTTAATGATAAGTAGAAAAAAAAACAACTCGAAATATATTGGCTCAGCGACACCCAGCGACCAAACGGCCTTGCCGTACCAGGTGGGGCGTTTAAATGGCTTGGAATAATTAAAAAATGCTTGGTGTCTAAAGAAATTCGAAGAGTCCATTACCTCTGTGATAATCCCTAAATCTTATCTGATAACTAGACTAATAATACAGTTGAATTAATAGTAAAGTTTAATAAGTAAGTATGGATCAAAGAATAGAAGATAACTATAATCTCTCAATAGTTAACACAGCGACTCTCAGTCTTTAGCACCATCAAGTTGTTAGAACAATCAACGTGATTGACAGGTCTTTAATTAGTGTTATTCAAATGATCTCGAACATTAATATTAATAAGGTATAACGTCCTCTATCTTAGGTGGTCTACTCACTACCACCACATTTCCCCCTCTAGAAAAATTCATCAACGTTTGAAATTCTCTTACAAGATCACAATAAACAAAATTAGGTCAATGAGTTTAAAAGTTTTTGGGATTAGGTTTTCTTTCCTTGTAGTTCCAATTTGCTAGTCGAGAATGTTGGTCTCCTAAGTTTCCTTCTCGGTGATGGTGACGTTGTATCTTTTGATGATAACGGAATTTCCCCTGGCGAAATTGGGATAGTTTGTGACCCTTGTTTCTCTTCTACGTTTTTAACCGAGTGTTTTAGTGGGCTTCCAAAGAATTGTGTCTGCCGATTGCTTCTTCCCGACGACCTTGAGTTGTTCGAGACTTGTGAATCGTTATCGCCTTCTCCGTTTCTTTTCTCCCTTTTCTTCTCTGGTTTCCTTCTATCTGCTGTTTTATCTTGCTCCGATTTCTTTTCCGTCGTTTCTGATGGTATTTTCATCTTCCCGTCTGATTTTTCTTCCTTGTTATGTGAAGTATTTGCCTTCTCTGTTGCCGTCTTACTCTGAGTTCCCTTCATATTCTCCTTCTCTGTTGTCGGTACTGAGGGTATTGGACATTTTATGCTTTCTTCCGTTTGATTCTCAATTTGCGTTTCTTTTGTTCCGGCTGGTATTATGGAGATTGGACATTCTTCTGTCGACTCTGCCTCTTATCTCTTTTCTGCTGGTGGTACTACTTGCACCTCGTGTTCTGGGGAGCTGCTTGATGTCATGGTTGGGTCTATTACTCCTCTCCTCCACTTGGTACTTCTTTAAGTACATTTGGCGATGCTACATATCTGGAAGCTAAAGTTGGCGGGTTCTCTCTAGCTGTCTTCGTCAGCGTGGAATAAAATTTCATCGTCTTCGCATGTAGTCTGTCCAGTTTCCCGAATGGCCTGTCAAGTGTCATATTTTCCGTGTCTGAATTTTCTGTTGACGTTGAAACCGGTGAGACGTCTGGTCTCGGCAGGATATGAACCGGTCTGTTTGATCCATTTGAGCTGCACTGATGTAATGGTTTCCTCGGCGTGCTTGCGGCTGGTGTCTCTTTTCCTAAACCTGAACAATAGGCTGACTTGAATTTCGGTTTAAGTGATATGTGGTTTTTCCTAATTACTTTCCCATTTTCGGTAATGTAAGTTTTATTAGTGACTTTAACAATTTTCTCATTAAACCGCTTGAATAAAGGACGTCCCGATTTCCTGTCTAATATTTTCCGGTATACCACTACTTTCTCCGGATACTGAATAAGATTGAATTCTAGGTTACTTGATTTTGTCCTGTGCTCTGGCACCTCCGGTTTTACTCTAAATCTTAGGTTCCTTGATTCAAGTCGCTTCTGAGGCTTGCTGCTAATAATGGGTTTCTTTCAGTCAGTTTTCTCAATGCCTCAGATCCCTCCTTGTGTGAAAGATGTCTCCTGTGAAATTTCCAGTCCGATGCTGCCTTTGCCAGATTTTCTAATGCCCTGATACTCTCTGGATCTTCTCCAGTCCTCTTCATTTTTGGTGGCACGTCTCTGCTTGCCATCCCTTTCTTCACCACCTTTAATCCAGTCCTTGAGTCCGCCGATTCTCGCATCTCCTCCGGCTTCAATAGTGATCTCTCCAGTCTCTGTTGATCCAAATTTAAAGAACATTTTAGTTTATCCCTGAAATTAGACCATTCCGTATTCGGTTTCCGTCCGAAATGAAGTTCGAAAGGTAACTTCTTAAGGATGCTGTGACGTGATATTCGAATATCTTTCAAAAATGACTTGACTGCTGTTTGTATATCCTCAAAATTTGGATCCAATTGCATTGTGCCTAGTTTTTTTTATGATTTGAATACATCTTTCTACTAATCCACACCCCCGGTGGTCTCCTACTGGGCAAAAGATTTGATTTATTCCCTTCGATTTACAAAATTCTGCTACTTTCGCATTTTTGAATCCCGAATTTTGATCTGTCTTTAAATTCTTTGGTATGGTATGTTGGTGTATGTAGTTTTTTAAGAATTTGAGTATTTTTTCGCTCCCCGACTTCCTGGGGATCATGGCAGAAGGGCATTTTGAAAATCGATCAATAGCGACTATTATGAATAGTTTTTTTCCTTTAGAATCGAACATTGG
Source organism: Symsagittifera roscoffensis (assembly GCF_963678635.1). NCBI lineage: Eukaryota > Metazoa > Xenacoelomorpha > Acoela > Convolutidae > Symsagittifera > Symsagittifera roscoffensis. The sequence goes on from NC_087066.1 coordinate 30,354,463, forward strand.
GCCAGCAAGGTCTATTTGTAATTCCTCGTTCACCTTTGATAATTCTGGTAAGGGTTCTGCCGAATTGAATGTTTTAGACGTTTTAAGGTTCTTACCATACGCTGAACATGATCTGCAGGTTTGGCATAAATCAATGATCTCCCTATGCATTTTCGGCCACCTCAGATATTGTGCCGCGTCCACCATTGCCTCCTGGCCTGGGTGTGTTCTGTGCAATCGGGACATTACTGCTTTCCTCAGACAAGTTGGTATTGCCACTCTATTGTCAAGAATGATGCAGTCGTTGATTACTGAGGCGTCGTCCCAAAAGTTTGCCATGTAGCTGCCTAATCTCAAGAATCCTTCTCTATCCTTCGCTAGGATGTGTTTCCTTAGTTGGCCTAACTGGCTGTCTTCCATCGTGAGTTCCCCCAATAGATACGCATCGAGTATGTTATGGAGGCCTGTGGTGAATGATTTCTTGTTTGTGTTCACTGGAGCTTCTTGTTCTTTCTTCTTTCCAACTTTATCTGCTATCGAGTTCACCCTCACTGTCCTTTTCATTCTGTTTGTTCTGAAGTTTGCCTTCATTCGAGCGTAGTTCATCTTGTTCTTGCTTACGATATTGATCCTTTTCCTTTTCCTGCTCTCGGTTATCATCTCCACTGTCTGTCTTGTTTCTGCTCTATTTCTTTCCTCAATCGGGTTTTCCATCTGTTTTATGGATGGCAGGATGAAATTACTCATTTTCCTATGAAAATTTTGTTTTGTTGAATTGATTATGAATTTACTTGAGCTGTTGGTGTTTAAGTTTAAGGTCGGGCACAATGAATTTTGTATATTTTTGGCTGAATGTAACTCCATTGCTTCTGATTGGTTGGATTTTGTTACGACGCCCTCTCGTGGTGAACTGGTTAGATATGGCGAGGTTGTGAATAAATAAAAATTTTGCCGAATCTGATTGGTTACAATTTTCACCACATGACTTTCCGCCCTCTCGTGATGAGTTGTGCATTTGCATATCTTGTTTTGATTGGTTGTTGTTTTTGCCGCATATATTTCCGATCTGTACTTGAGGGATGTGAATTTGCATACATTGATCTGATTGGGTAGTGTCACTTCCGCATGACGATGCGCCCTCTTGCGGATGTGTGAACATTTGCATATCTGATCGTGATTGGTTGATACATGTTCCTTCCGTATCGGATGTTTTGTTACTTTTTGCGGTTCTGCATCGAAGATCTGATTGGATAAATTCTTTGTACGAGATATCGACGCCCCCTTGCGGTGCTTCGGAAATTGGGTGTTTTCCTCCGTTCTCCCTCCCAATTAGTGTAAGTCTCTTTGAAATTATCCTGTTTTCCTCTAGGTGGGCCTTGACTAATTGGATTTTTTCAATTTCTTTTGTCGGCGCTGGAGTGTTAATCACCCTACATGCCTCATCAAAATTTTCGATGGCTTTGACTACAAACTGTTCTTCGTATGTTGATGTAGGTGGTGCCTCAAACTTAGGGCTTCTTGATAAGTAATCTGCCATTCCTATTTTAGCTCCTTCGATGTGAGAAATTGTATATTCGAATGGTAGCATTCTGTCTGCCCATCTTGTCAGCCTGGATTGGTATGTTTTGTTGCCCCGATTTTCTGTTAATGCTGCGACTATGGCCTTGTGGTCGGTTAATATTTGGAATTGGTTTCCCAATAAATAGTTTCTAAAGAATTCAAATGACCATACCACCGCTAGTAGTTCGAGCTCGTTAGTGCTGTACTTTTGTTCAGCTGCATTCAAAAATCTTGATGTGAATGCGATTGGTACCCATTTGTCTAGTTCCAATTCTTGCTCTAATGCAGCCCCCAATCCTTTATGACTGGCGTCTTATTTAATCCTGCATTGTTTGGTGGCATCGTAATGGTGCATTTTTGTTATGTTGGCGATTAGTTCCAGGGTTTTTATAAATGCTTCTTCACTCCAAATGATTTTCTCTTTGATTTCCGCCTTCAATGATGGGCGTAATGGTTCGGTGTGTTTTTGGAGATTGGGTATAAATCTGGACATATGATTTCAAATACCCATGAAGGATCTCAATTGTTTCAGAGATTTTGGCGGTTGTAATGCCATTACTGCTTCTATCTTCGAGTGTTTTGGTCTCACTTCTGTCTCATCTAACTCGAATCCCAGCCAGATTAATTTTGTTTTTGAAAATTCACATTTGCTGAGTTTTAGCGCAAATCCTTCTTCGTCTGGCCTTGACAGAACTTTGTCAACCGTTTCATGTGTTCCGTGACTGAACCTTTTGATACTATCAGTATGTCATCTAAGAAACAGAAGACTCCTTGAATTCCTTGGATTGTGTTGTCCATTGCCTTCTGGAATTCTTTTGGCATGTCCATTACGTGGCCAATCCGTGTTATTTCAATAGTCAGATTTGACTATTAGTGTACATGGATTCCGAATTCAAATGATATTACATGCACATGCCATGGATTCCGCGTTCAAATACTCGCATGGCGGCACGAACAGGCATATACGAAAAATCCCGGAATCCGGGACAATCAATTAAACCACCGAAAATTGGCAAAATCCCGGAATCCATGGTATAGCGAACAATTACTTGAATTCGGAATCCAGGACATGGTCCCGGAATCCGAGCCATTTTACTCAACCACTAAACAAATAGTTGCTAAACAAATAGTTGATAAATTCAATACACTATAACCATGGAATCCAAGACGTTGGAATCCAGTGAGAAAAATGGCATGGAATCCAAGACTTTTATATTTTTGAATTAATCTGGCAGAAGTTTACAGTTTTTAAGCAATTTTATTCCATCTTTTTTGTTTAGTTTGTCCTACAACTTATTATAACTGCAACTATAATATACGTGCTAAAATACTGTATTCCGATGAAAAAAGTTGTGGGTACAATCGTTTGATCAAACTTAGTTATAACTACTAACTAATTAGTTACTAAGTAATTAGTAATTTCGAGCGTGCCGAAATACTGTACATGTACTTCGATGAAAAAAGTTGTGGGTGCAAATGTTTGAACTACTACTAGTAGTAACTACACGTATGTAACATACAGGATGTTGAACATAAAATATATGGAACTTCCATTGAATGGGTGTAACACAACTTGAAAAGTTTCTAAGGTAAAAAAGCTGAGCTTGTGAACCTCACATGTTGAACATGTATCGAGCAACTTTATTGCCATAATCGTATCGTAGCTGTTCGAAAGGCTCAATGTTTCTTCGGGCTTTGAATACAGCTAATCGTTTTGGCGGATCGAAGGCATTAAGAACAACTTCTATGATCTTCATATTCGCATCCAAATTCTTCTTGGAGTTTAGCGTGCTGTGATTAGCCAGTCGACCAAGACAGCGGTTGGTTAGATGTTCAACACACACTTCTGAAGAAGCATCGATGAAACGCTTCACAGGCGCGCCAATTTCCAGCACAAATTCAGTCGGAACAGAACGGTTCCTTATCAAATCTTGATATGTTTTATCTGTCACAGCAACCCCATGGTAGTCCATGATAATATCATCCTTCTGGAAGGCCTGTGTGCTGACAACGCCTGAATCAGAAAATGTTCAACATTTAAAGTTTACTCTATATTATGTAACACAGTTACATGGCATTTTTCAATGGAATTCAAAAAACTGTATTGGTTGAAAACTTTATAACTTTTTAAAACTTTAAACTATAACGTTTGAATCAAAAAAGAAATTTTTTTGGAAAAGAAATTTTTGAAAGTTTTGGAAACTTGTCGTCAACGTTTTCAAGAAACGCAAGATTACCTCTTCCGTAGGTAGGGAAAACAACATCACAAATGCCAACCCATTCTTGCGTACCACATCTGTGGGCCAGAAGCGTTTGTGCTTCCAATGAAAGAAAGTTTCCAGTGCCTTTATAACTAATGCCGCTGGAATCAGAAAGCGGCTTTTGTTGTCGCTTGCTTTTCTCTTTCTGCAGCATGGCGATTTGGGACATGACTTTCTTTAGGTCGTGATGAGTTTCCCATTTGATTCGCTGGAAAAAACCCGACACGCGCGTCTCCGATACAACAAAGTTTGTATACTGTTTCACAAAAGCTTGTGCTCTAATTGTCTGTCTAATGTATCTTTGTTGATCTTGTCTACATCGCACAGCTTTTTCAACATCTTTGTAGGTGTGATTGACAATCTGGAAAAACGTGAGCGTATTGTTTCATACATCCAATTGATAAATTGTGATACTGTATAAAAAAACTGTGAAGTACAAATCAGCTGAAACAGTCGAAACTTTCCGAAAGTTTCCGAGTCGAAATGTTTTTTAAATTAAAAAAATTCTTGGAAAATCAAAGTAGTACCTTGTGAATTTCCTGCGTTTTGTGTTTCACCAGTTGAAAGGCAGGATCTTTTGACAAAGGCATGAATTTTGCCACTTGACGATCGAGCAATGTCTTGGGTCGCTTAGCAGGCTGCATTTGAGCAGAAATCTAAACAGATCCTTCTAGAACGAATTCCCCGTTGTGTTCAAATCATATTAGGAAGTTCAACTTCCACAGACTTATAAGTTAAAAGTTTAAACGTACCATGTCAGAAACTGTGGCGGCAATTCTATTCACACGAAACTTGGTGTTTCCACTGGAGTTCACAAAAAAAGTTCTGTTTTGACTTAGATTGGTTGCTCAGGGAAAGATCGGGTGAAAGAAATATTTTCTTCCGGGACACTCTGAGGTAAGAAATGTGGTCGAACTTCAGTGTGATAAAGTTTCAAACCCTGTACGAGCCATCGCGGCAAAATGTGATTCGAACGTTCAGTCGACACTAAACAAACAGTTTCACAATTTTGAAAAAAAGTTATACGGAAGAAATTCAAGATGACTCACTTTCACTTGGTTCAATTGAAACCGTTATACAAGTATCGTCCTCATCTGACAATACCACAAACGCTTGTGCAACTGCATGAACAGACATGCAGCTTATGGTTTTTTCTAGAATTGATGGCACGACATAACAGTATAAGAAGGCTGTCACAAGTTGAAATAACGAAACACGTTGTTTATGGGTTAAAAAACCCGATTCTTGGAAAGCATCCAAGTGCTCTTTAACAAGTGTTTCGATTTCTTGCCTCTCGCAATGTTCATTTTGGTCGTCTTTGGACGAAGCAGCTTCAAGTTGTTCTTGAACGCGTGCAAGTTTTGCAGCTATCTAAACTCAAAACAAAAACTTTTAGTTGAACTACAAAAGTGAACAAAAACCTTAGCTGAAAGTTTCCAACTCTTCACGGTTTGAGCAGCAAAAGGAATCTTACCTCGGTTTGCGAGTCATTGTTCGTTGGAATAACTCGTTTTGCCATATTCTCAGATGAAGAATCAGTCGGAGGCTCTGTACTTGAACTGCCAGCCTGAGTGGCAGTTGCCGACTGCGGCGTGAACAGAGGTATTTCCCATAACAAAGTTGTTGATGAATGCTGGTTTGAAGGAGTTGATTCTGAAGGTTGAGAAAAAAAACGACTGAGTTCTGTTCCATTGGCAGTGTAATCATCATGATGATCAGTGGGCTGGCTGGCAATTTGATTTCTATGAAAAAACGCGGGATCAAAGGAGTGGGGGTACACCACTGGCATTGGGCTAATGAAGTTTGAATACCCTTCACTTCGAGAAGACACTTGCTGCGGAGTCTCCAATGTGTGGTAAGTATTGTCATTATGATTAACATCTGTAATAATTGTACAAGGTTCAGCATATGGTATAGGTCGGATGGGGGTTCCTAAAGGAACTTCCACAGATGGGTGCTGTGCAAAATTTTGGTCGAAACTCCGAGATGTACTACATCTGTTAGTAACAGACTGTTGACTAGATGGAGGTTCATTATGATCTCTATGGAAAACAGGAGTTTCAAGTTGCGCAGTATTCACAGCAGGAAGTTCGGAGTCCATAGTTCAGGTTAACGAAACTTGGAATGAAATGAGAAGTGACTAGAAAGGATTGCAGAATCGAAGGGTGTTACTAACAACTTACTAATAATAGTATTTTTCAATAATTGAAGTTCAATTGGTGTTCAATTGGTACTCAAATTGGTTGTGATATTATGCCATATTATACTATATTATATTATACAGTGTATAATTGACTCTTAATTGCTGAATTACTGCAATAATATAAGATAGTATAATATGGCATATTATCAAAACCAATTTGAGTACAAATTGAACACCAATTGAACTTCAATTATCGTTTCAATAGTCGTTTTATGCGGTTAAACATAAAGGTTTAAATTGGTTGTTAAAAAATATACTCATCATGACAATTACTCATCATGAGTACAATGATTGTACTAAATATTATTCATTTAGATAAAATCGCTCATACAAGATGCTTCCATCATTGTTCAAGGAAAAAGAAAAAGTGCAAGTTCTTGATGAAGTGACGTACATTTGGGAAGCCGCTAGAATACTGGGTTTCATTAGTAACTGGGGTGTGAGTGTCAAATGGACTGAATGGAAGGGTCCACCCGTACAGATAACAATTCCAGGAGACCTTCGCGACAATCGGAGGATGAAACATTGGAAAATAAGAAAGACAATCAAAATTGTTGAAGAGCCAGATAGGGCTAAAAAAAGAAACAAAAAAGATCCACTTCTGTTCAACCCAAGACGCTTAACTCGCAATACAGATGTATTTTTCTGTGATGCTTGTGAAACAGATTGCGTTGACAAATGCATTCTGATGACAGGGGTTGTACTGTACAACGATCCTTTCAAACGGGAATGTACATTGAGAATTTTGGACTCGGAGCACGATGAAAACCCCCGAGAAGAACCAGAGGCTAACATATTGGTTGTAAAATACAATCAACTTCGAAATCAAGGGCTCTGTGAAAATACGCTTACATCTGAGGTACTTATTCGCTTTGAAAAACATCTTTCAAAACGTCACTCGGAAAGAAGTTCAACTTCAAAAGAAGTTTTTTTGAATAGCTGAAATTGAAAAACATATTTTAACTTCATTCATAATCAGTTTGAAATCGTGAATTGTTTCTGACATCTTTTGTGACACGGCTACTTTAGTTTTGGAGCCATGTGAGGTTCAGGATCATCAACGTAATCCTACAAAAAGAGCTAAAAAAGACAAAAAAGAAATTGACATGCTGACACTTCTCGAAGCCACAGAAGACATAGTGCCTTTGACCTTTGTCCCTTGTTCCAACGGTGTCCTCAAGGTTTGTTAACAAAATAATTACAAGCATTGGAAGTGTGTGCCGCAATTTTTTCAGATGTCATATAGTTAGCAATATATGTCTCAGCGCCCGATCAAAATATTTTGTATAAAAATTCAATTCTTTGTTTCTCAGGTTGGATCAACTGCTTTCTATGGAGGGGAAAATTGCAGAGTAGACAGCTTGGAGTTTGAAGGAAGGACAAAAAAGGCCTTTGCACAGTTGACATGCTTAAATAACGAGGACATTTCTAAAAAGATGCCTGCACTCTTGGTTCAGCTAGCTTGTGAAGACTACCTCAAGGTAATGTTTTTTTAATGAAACATTCCGAATTTTAATTGTCCCCGATTCCATGAAATTTAACAATGCTTACGACTGAGAAATAAAACTAGGAATTCATGTTCAAACCTTTAGCCATAAGGCCCGGAATCCAGTGTCAAATGACAAAACATTGCCAATTTTTATCACCGGCTAAGGCCTACAATTTTCGTTTGAAACATTCCGAATTTGTCACGTCCCGGATTCCATGGAATTTAACAATGCTTACGACTGAGAAACGAACTAGGAATTCATGTTCAAACCCTTAGCCATAAGGCCCGGAATCCAGTGTCAAATGACAAAACATTGCCAAATTTTATCACAGGCTAATGCCTACAATTTTTTTTATCGTTTTCAAAAACTCAAATACTTTTATTCAAAAGTACAGGATTTTGGCACGTGACTAATTTTGTAACATTTCAGCATGAAACGTGTGACTTCAATGCAATTGAACATCCAATCAATTTATCGTTTGCGGTGTTTTCCGCCTTGAAACGTGCTGTTGGACTGGCTAGGGACAAAAACTCCATCACTTTCAATCTTGGACCCGTGACCAAACTAACAAGACAAATAATGGGTTTTTCGACAGAATCCCAAAAGGAAGTGGTCAAATTTAGTGCAGCAATATCCGAAGGAATTCGAGGCTGCCACAAATCTTGGGATTCTGTGTTGGGTAGCAGGTGGGATGTATTGCCCGCACAAAAAGACAATGGTCATGATACACTTATAAAGTATTTAAGGATTACAGAACACCGTGAATTCACAAGTTTCAACTTACGATGCAACGTTCAAACGTGCACAGGCCACTACGCAAGTGAAGAAGACTACCGGACTCTTTTTTCACACAACTTAGAACAGTCAAAACCCCATTATTTTTATTAGTTCAACTAGTTCAAAGTTTCAGTGTTTTCGCGTGAATGTGATCAATTAAAGTTTCATAATCTTCAAACCTTGACAATGTAACTTTTTTCAAATCCGAAAATTGGCAATCGATTTTTTCTCTATATTAAATGAAAAGAAAACAAATTGTTTGCAAACACTTCAATTGGAAATGTTTCTCATGAGGCTCATAGTAAGAGCTTTAAGCTATGTTTTTTTGACAGTGTCAGTACAAGCAGTACTGAAAAAAAATTACAGTATAATCATAATCATCATCATAACGTCATTCAATGACGTAAGTTATAAATTATCATCATAAAGTCACTTTGACGGTCACTCACAGTGATAACTGCGCGCCGCGAAGGAGTTGAAAAGGCGTATTTACACAGAATTTGGAAGAAAGTGGACTCCACATCGAATGTTATTGTTTCATGTTCGAATAATCGAGAGAAAAATAACACGTTAAATGCGGTCGCTAGGGAGCAGAAGATTTTTTTGAGCAATATTCAGTGGTTGGCATAAACGGCTGTCAGGTTGAAGGATTTGCCTTTAACTTTTTGTTTGGACTTGGGGCTGGACTGACTAGGACACAATCATGTTGCCTCATCATCATCATGATTTCGATTCGCTTTTCCAAAAGTTCAACTTTAGAGAAGTTGTTACCCAGGTTCGAAGAGTTTCCAGTTGCAAGTAATTTATCCTGGAAAACAATACTGGATGACATCAAAAAATATATTCAACTTTATACTATAAATTGTGTGAAAAATATTCAATATTTCAACTTGAGCATAATTTGTACGTACGTTGTCTTTTACTAGGGAAACATGTTGTGCAAACGATGAGTCGTGTTTTTTCAGAATTTGAAACACGTCAAAAATTGCCGCGAGCTCATCGACATTTGCGTCGGATCCATCTCTGTAAACAAATTCAAAAATTTCAAAAAAAATAGATTTTGTCATATTATTCCAATTATTGATTTTGAGGTTACATTATTATAAACTTCAACCACAGATTTTCACAGTTGACTCTTTAACACGATGTTAAACTTTCAAAGATGTTAAACGACTCACTGTACTCGAGACACAAAATGAGTAAGCGCAAGGAACGAGAAAGAAGGGTAGCATTCAGTGAACTTTGTTTTCTGAACGCGTTCTGTCTTGAAGGTATCAGCGGCCAGACGAAGATGATTCTTGAAAATGAAGTTAACTCCATAGGCGACAGAATCGCCTGTCGTCTCCACCATATGAATCATATTCGCTGGCATGATTAAACCTTGTCGCGCTTTCAGCGTGATAGCTTGGCACCCTCCCATATTCAAGCCTTCATGGGAACCGAAGAAAAATTTCCTTCGGGGCTGCTGCAGGAACTGGTTGAAGAGATCCTGGTTGATGCTCGTCGGGGCTATCAAGAAGAACGTCTTACATCCTTTCAGTAGAATATAGAGGACTGATGTGCTGGAAAAATCTTGGTGGAACATTGTCACAGCGCCATCTTCAGAAATGAGAAGAAAGTTGGACTCTTTATTGGGCCGATATGCTGCGGGCAAACTTTTTGAATGAATGTGTCCCAGCGAGGTACTCGATAGGAATGAAGGTTGTGTAAGCTTTGTGATTTTTTGATGTGCGGCATCAGCGTCAATAATGTTGTAAAACATGGGAGGTGTTTTTCTGAACAACTGATCCACCTCTTTTCCATCAATTATCCTTGTTTGTTCCTGGAATGGTTCAATACTATAACTTAGTAGGAAATTAGAAATTGAATTGAAAAAATTTCGGAAAATCATCCAGAGACATTTCAACCTCAACTTTCAGTGAATGAATGAATGACGGTCATGATAAAAATTTTATACTGGCAACCTTTGTTGGCAAATCTTTTGAAAAGAAAGCGTACTAAAGCGTTAGTAGTACTAACCCTGAAATTCGAGTCGTACGAGCGGAGGGTTAATGGTTTTTTGTAACCTTCCAATAGAAGCTTCACGACGTTTGGGTTGTCGAGGAGTGATTGTGACACTTTTGACGTGAAGCCGTTGAATCGAAAGGCGTCAGGAACAAAAACTGCTTATTCTGAGTTCAAAAACTCTGCTTCCTGAAGGGCACTTTCGATATGTCGCGCTTCAACTGTCCTTACCAACGATTTCGCGATTTTTACCTGTGAACATAATTTTTTTCTGTGTGAAACACTTTTCATTTTTTACGAAAATGAAGAAAACTCACGCAGGATAACACTCTTCGTAAATCTTGGATAGTCGTGAAGCTCTCCAGTTGCCTCAAAAGCAATATGCGTGAGTCTCTCGGCAAGACTATCTTTACAGAAGGCCAGATAGAAGCGGCCTTAGAATCCACTCTAGTCTGTTTTGCTTGCTGAAAAAAGGAAGTAAGTGGGTAGTTTGTCCGGGTGAGTCAAACCCATTTGAAAAAACCCAAAGAACCAGCGTTGTGACTTCATTTAAAAAAATTAACTCCATTCTTCATTCAAGAAATATCATATTTCTATTTCTATCATGAATAATGATTATTTTCACTAAACGTGCCATAATCCTGTACTTTTGAACAAATTTTTTCGAGCTTTTGAGAACGATAAAAAAGTTGTAGGTTGTGACTTCATTTAAAAAAATTAACTCCATTCTTCATTCAAGAAATATTATATTTCTATTTCTATCATAAATAATGATTATTTTCACTAAACGTGCCAAAATCCTGTACTTTTGAACAAATTTTTTCGAGCTTTTGAGAACGATAAAAAAGTTGTAGGCTGTGATAAAAATTGGCAATGTTTTGTCATTTGACACTGGATTCCGGGCCTTATGGCTAAGGGTTTGAACATGAATTCCGAGATCAATTTTTTGCATAGTTGACAGCATTCGAAAGTGCCATGGATTCCGGGCCTAATGAATATCTCTCCGGAATCCATGGCACTTTCGAATGCTGTCAACTAGGCAAGGAATTGATCTCGGAATTCATGTTCAAACCTTTAGCCATGAGCCCCGGAATCCAGTGTCAAATGACAAAACATTGCCAATTTTTATCACAGGCCAATGCCTACAACTTTTTTATCGTTCTCAAAAGCTCGAAAAAATTTGTTCAAAAGTACTGGATTTTGGCACGTTTAGTGAGAATAATTTTTCTTGAATGAAGAATGGAGTTCATTTTTTCACAGTTCACAGGCCTACAATTTTTTTATCGTTCTCAAAAGCTCGAAAAAATTTGTGAATTTTTCGAGATTAATGATTAACAATGTTACCTTGTTTGCAGTTGAACTTTGCTGTTCTTCTGTATCAAGAAGATTCAAGTTGAACTTAAAGACATCCCCAACTTCAGAGTCAACTTCAGCTGTTTCAAACAGTTCTTCCTCTTCAAGAGGAAGCTTTTCCTGTGCAGTTCCCGGACTTTTCGTAGAACTCGTTGAAGGTTCTTCTTCCTCTTCCAGTGGAAGTTCAGCATTTTCTTGGTTCACTGAACAAGATGTTGTTGGCAACATTTGTGCTGTTCCTGCCTGTGGAGAACTCGTTGAAGGTTCTTCTTCCTCTTCCAGTGGAAGTTCAGCTTTTTCTTGGTTCACTGAACAGGATGTTGTTGGCAACATTTGTGCTGTTCCTGCCAGTGGAGAACTCGTTGATTTTTTTTTGGCTTGTTGAAGTTGACTGGGCAAATAAAACACCTGGGAGTCAACTGCGTCCATGTCTAAACACAACTTGTCTATATTGACTATGACTTCCGAAGTTTGTCCAAAATCTTACATAACAAAAAAAATTGGTTGAAAATCATGTTCAACCTTCAAGTTGCAATTGATTATTTTATTATTATATTTTATTTCAGTCACTAAAATAGCGGTTATTTTTTATTGCAAAATTATTTTTTTCAGTTGGCCAAAAGCAACCCAGGGCCTGAGGGCTAACAAAACCTTACCAAACCGAAACTCTTCGTCTTCAAACTGCTTGCTTCGACGTCTATCAGCCAGGGAAAACGCTTTTTTGCAGCCTTTCCATGTTCTCACGACTGCATCAAAGTTTGTTCGTGTTGGCGCCAGAAAATTTGCTTCGACTCCTCGTACACGATTGCTTCTGATTTTGTTCCAGCAGTAGGGACTCAATGCATGTTCAGCAACTGCATAGATGTCCGCGAACCAAGAAGCTTCGGGAACACCGCAAAACATGCATCGGAGCATGCTCTCCCGTTTGACCTGCTTAGCTCGGCAAACGTTTAGTCTTCTGTGGCGGTTGAGCGTGCCGGTAGAGTGAAAGACTTTACGACATTCTAAAAAAGTTATAGTTTATCACTGATATATCATGGGATGATGGAAGCAAAATTCTAATATGTGAATGATTATTGATTAATAACATGATGTAATTTAATTACAGTACTGGCTTCTGGAAAAACTAATAAAAGTTTTGTTGATTACCAGGTTACATGCATGCCATTTTCCTGTAAATATCGGTTGTTCTAATATGGTTGATTTCAGTGATTCGTCACGAATTCGTGAATTACGAATTCATTCACGACAATGATTCGTGACGGTCACGAAACGGTTTCAGTAATTTAGTATAACTCGGTTATACGGGCCGTATCATGACAATGATTGTCACACTTGACGGTCAATATTTCAGTATTTAAATAATTTATTTTTCTTTATAATGCAATCTAGAGGTTTTTGTCAATCAAAAAATCAATCAAATGAACTTTAAATTCACTCAAAAACACAAAGTGTATTTTGTTTAAGACCAATCATAACTGTAGTTCAACTGAATGATGGTTTAACTATTCTAATTTACACTTAACTATTATAATTACTTACCATTGCAGGTTTTGTGAGTTTCTCTTCTCTGACGATTTGGCATTTCTTACTGAAAATAAGAAATTTAACTTGTAACAATCGTTGAATTTAAATTCAACTTTGAAAGTTTGAAGGTGGATTATAATCTTCGCTGCGATAAACGAATAAATGAAAAATAATTGAAACAATGTTATCAATAACTTTTCGCCGACAAGAAAGTTACGAGAAAAGACACGAGAAAGTTATATACTATTCCTGCCGTTTCAAAGCTCATGTAACTAACTAAACGTGTGTGTGAATAACAATGCACTGCCACGTGTTTTCAGAGAAACTTTCTCAGAGAAACGGATTTATTGCTATGGTAACAGAGAAAGCATTGGACAAGTGTGCTAAATTACTGTAAGCTACTGATTTTGATATAGGCCGTTTTTTTGCAATAATTTATTTTGTGTAATCTCAAAAAAGTTGGGTGCCGA
>NC_087066.1:30368286-30438007 GCF_963678635.1 Symsagittifera roscoffensis
TTTAATGAATGTGTGTCAATGCCCACTTGGCATGTTGCAAATGTATTCAGGATTTCTGATTTGTGCTTTTATTTAATCGTGCTGAAAAGAGGGTTAATCGATTACTTTTGACAGTTTGCTTGCCTAAAAAGACAAGATTTCATTGTAATTTCTTATTTATTGTTCTTATTCTTATCCATTAATTAGTTATCTACAAGGTTTCAGTATCGCACTTTTGCGAATTGGTTCATCTTTAATGAAACCTTTGCAAGAAACTATTCTGTCTTTTAGTTTTTTTTGAACTGAATGATGATAACACTGTATTATATCCGTGTGCAATGGACATATGTAAAAGAACAGTACTTGGCTTTGTTTTTTCTTTGGTCATTTTAGCTAAGCTATTCACAATAGTGATCAAGCCCTCAGCCTTTAATTTTTTCGTCTAGTATTTTTCTTGCATCTTTGTCATCCGAGTCAATTATACCCCAGATGCGTAGACCACGCAAACTTGTGGTTCGTGAGATTTGTTCAACTGTCGCGTTGCGTGTTAGATTGTCTCTTTTGTTGCTAAACATGCAAAAGTTGCAGAGAAAGAGAACGCTTTCTCCCAGATCAAGGATGCCATTTAAACTAACTGCAGCCAGTGCAGTAGATTGAGTGTCATTTGTAGATTTGGAACCTGATCTAAGCTACATTTTATTATTAGTCATAAATTAGATATTTTATCACTATAAAATATTTAATATTAGCCAATCATGATCCATCTAACTAACAACCCACTTATTTGTAAGTGCTGAAATTACTTGTAATTTTAGCACCAGAGAGATTTGAATTTAACTTAGAAATTAGTTACCTCTCCAAGAGAACTTTAGCAATCGCAATAAGCCAGTATGCTCTAGATCTATTGAGCCTAGCAGAGACTAGTTAAACACCCTGAGACTAGTAGATATAAGAGTAAGATTAGGATCGGTATTAGACTAAGAAGTTGCACGAATCTATCCGGCCGAAAATAAGCGTGACGAACAGACGGTGTACCCTATCCGAAGTTACTCTATGAGTTATACACCTCAAGACTTAACTCATTTGGTGCGACCATAAGTCTCGAATAAAGACTTTAAAAAACAAAATAGCTTAGAGTTAACCAAAAATAGATTAGAAATAGACAAAACATTTTCAAAATGTTACACGACGATAACTTAATTGAAATGTTTCTACGACTCGATAGATCAGAGCCGCTATTCCGCACAATACGAGAACTAACCGGTATAGGAAAAAGACCTCGGACAAGAGACGACATACGGCTACATAGACACTTACCATTTAGTTCCATGGTCGTACGGCAAAAGCCAAAACAAACTTTTATATTTAGAGTCTTACTAGCAATGAATTTAGATTTTCATTTGCAAACATAAAATCTTTGAAGAAAATCTTCAATGATTATTTCAGGCGCTAAACAAAATATATTTTTGTACAATAACGATTGATAAAAACATCTCAAATCGTTCTCCTCAATCTGCAGTAAAATCAAAAGAGATATCTGAAAAATAACTTTATTGAAAACAAAATTAAAAATTAGTACAAATGATCATAAATTATTAGTAAACATAAATCATCTTATCATCTCCAGCTTCATCACTTAAACAGAAAAACAATCATAAACCCACTAATATCATAAGAATTTAAACTTTTTTATCAAACAAACTTTAAATTATTTAAAAGAGGCTTATCCTAAATTTTATCCTCACTTAGCATAAATTTATTTCAACTTAAAATTAGTTCATCAAGGCTTTCCTTGGATCTCAATTACGTTTTTAAATTAATAAATTTTGTACTAAAATTTCTTATTTTGATCATCAGGGCTTATCCTTGTATCAAATAGAACAATTTTGTTCTCCCCCACCCACTTAACAAGTGTCTAACGACCTCAAACGACGATTCACTAACCAAACCTTTCAAAAGACCCAGGACTAATAGAAATTTTTCAATCACTCTAACCATTCTAATTAGGCTAAACAGTGAAGAACTTCGGTTATTCATCCTTCACTTGACCATCCTTTTTTATGACCCAGGATAAATCTAAACTTAGTAAGTTTAAAATAGTATCTAACGAACTACTTGCGTTCTAATCATACCTGAACCTTGTGGATCGATTTACTATTCTCCAACCCTTGAACACAATCATTACCCTTAAGTAAGATTAAGTGAGTTAAAACCTTAACTTAAAATAGCCACGAGAAACTAACAATCGTTCTTAGAAATCGATATATAATTTTCTCTCCAACCCTACATAAAAGACCCAAGTTAGGCTAACCAAAAAATCGTAAGGGTTAACAGTATAGGAAATTAAAATCACTAATAAAATCCTTTTATTCTTTCATCCTAAATCTTTTGACAAAAAAAATTTAGGTAATATACAAACAATCGTAATACACAACTGTGAAATAAACAATCTAAAATATGATCCCGTAATTACCATCATACACAAACAAGTAGATACAATCGAACAAAACGACAAACAATAAAAAGAAAAATTATAAGTAAACGAAGACAGATTACACGAAAAAGAGTTTCAAAGAAAAGGAACGCAGTCTCCGAATCAGAAGTCAGTAATTTAGACGCACTCTATAAACAGAAAGAAAAAGTAAATAAAAACTACCCAATCCATGACCAATTATGTTTTTCTGACTCAGAAGCCATATCATACTCATCAAAACAAGGAAAAAGATGAACAAAAAAGATTTATAAAAATAAACCAGTACATTCATACAATTGGAATCAACCAATCAGACATATTGAACATTACGTACTAAAAGTTAAAAAACGAAAAAATGAGCCATACTCAAAGCAACGAAAGTCCAGACGAACATTCCGTTTTTCCATTTATCATTATTTCACTCACTGATGATAGAGGACAAACACAATTTTGCAAAAATCTAATCGCAAATTTATTCGAACAAGGAACCATCCCATGTAAAGCAGAATTCCCCGAAATAAAAATCAAAAGACAAACTGTTGATCATTATTTATGAGGAATATGTAACTTAACACAACAATACGGAATTTACACTATAGAACTCAGCACAGCAAGTAAATTTCATGGTAACTATGTTATCTAAACAGATGATATTGACATAGAATTTTCGAAAGTATTCACAGAAAATAATTAAAAACATACAGCACCAAAATTCACAAAGAGCAATTTCAATATTCACCAACAAATTTTTTGCAATAATATATAGCTATTTATCTATACTAGAAATAACAGAAACACAAAGTAAATCACCACTTGAATCATCAAAACACACAAAGGTGAGAAATGAAATCGCCGCATTCTCAGCATTTCTAAACACAATCCGTGAAAATCTTACCGGTAACGACGTCTCACAAAATTCTAAACATGATTTACAAAAATTTTTAGCATGGTTTATGATTGATCATTTCACACATAATATTGATTTAATTGCACAAGTAAGAAAAAGCTTTAGACCTCAAAGTACCAATAATGATACGGTCATTGCAGAGCAATCAGCTTATGTTTGGGACCCTGAATGGTCTCACCCACTATTTTAAACTTTTCAGTAGACATCTCAAGTCAAGCAATTAGTACAATATCAATCCACAAAGATTACGTAAAGGAATTTCCACTTACAACAGATGCAACACCTTTAAACTATAATTCATTCCTACCCGGTACACTAAATTATAGTTTAAATTCAACTGTTATACAACAGGAAAATCTAAATAGATCGCGAAATTTTACACAACAAGATATTCAAATAGCATTACAAGTAGTAAATGAAGAAATAGTTGAAACAATAGCGACAACTACGCAACAAAGTATTTCACCAATACATTTAAATCTTACAACACCAAGACCCAAAAATACAACACTACCACAAGTAATCTTACAATCAACCGTTAAACTTTCGGTTGCTCCAAATTATTCACATATGGATTATCAGACTTATAGCCCAATGACAAAACCGTCAAAAACAAGAAAAACGTTTACAAGAAATAATTTTGCGGAACACAATTATAATTATGTCAATCCATCACAAACAACTCAACCCCACCGCAAAAATACACAAAATCATTTATTTTCACAAAAATGGAACCTTCCAAATACATCACAAAACCCAGTAAACTTTCAAGATCATCCACATCCCCCACAAGATCGTAGTTGAAATTACCCATTTTTCCAACAAAATAAAATTAAACAACAAACACTTTTAAAAAAAACAATTTATCATCCTGTGATGATGATTATTTTCAACCAGATATTTTTGCGCCATATACCCAAGAATATTGTACACAAAAACCCCGACAAACTCAAACATCTCAAAGAGTAAAAATTTACCTACAAAACCCAGCTGATACACAAAGCCACCAACCGTTACAGATGCAAAATCCAATCACCATACAATCTTATCAACCAACTTAATCACAAAACTGAGCTAATATGCATTCTTATCAACCAACACAAATGCAAAATGATATATCGCTACCATATTATTTACAACAACATGAAATCACAAAAAATCAACATACAAACTTTTCACAGATACCAAATGACCGCTGAATCATTACAAATGACGATGAATCCATACCTAATGGGTGGATTGTCGATTACATCAAATAAACCATTGATGGTATTTACAGGCACAGATCCTGAATATTCTGTAGAAGATTATTTAAATGCAGTTACAGTAATTTTAATTTTAAATATAGGACCTGAACCAATTAACACACCACTTCACCAAAATTGGATACATCGACGCACAGCGTTATTACAAACAACACTTGATGGCGCTGCTCAAAAATGGTTTTCAGTTCTACCAATAGATATAAAATCAGATTGGAAAAGATTCACACAGGAGTTTTCAAAAATGTTTGATTCTGAAAGAAACAAACAACATCAAAGAGTTTTATGTAATGAAATTCGCAGATTACCAAACAAAACAATTAAACAATTGGCAGTAAGAATCGAAACACTAGTTCAAAAAGCATATTCACTCAACACACATGATTATAAAAACACAAAAATGACGGAAAATTTATTTATGACTCTGACACCCCAGCTAAGAAAAATAGCTATTAAAAAGAGAGCATCACATCCTTCCCCAATTTGAGAACCTGATTTAGACTTTAAAAAACTAGTCGATAAACTAGAACAGTCAGAAATCACAATGAAACTTGAAGAAACAAAAAATTTCAAGCTACAATATGTAAACAGAATCGAAACAAATAGTACCAATATAAACAATATTCAAGACTCAGATGCAGATCTATCTGAAAAAATCACTGAAATTTTGAATATATATGAGAAAAACCCAAACTTCAAAATTAAACCATCTTTTAAGAAATGGTGTAATTATTGCCGACGATACGGACACAGTATTGCCGAATGTAGACAAATACAGCAAGACAATCAAAATGAACCACAAAAATACAAAGAACGAAATAAAGTTTTCTATAAGTACATGAAAAAAGATCAAAATCTACCAAACAAAAATATACACAGTAATAACAGCTCTGGAAAACCACTTCCAGGCAACTCGAACTACTCGAGAAATCAATTACCATATAACTCAAGTTATAGAGGTAGATCTCCAGAGCAAAGAAATTCACGAACTTTCTCACAAAATAGATATAGTCGATCAAATAGTCAAAATAATCAAAATCGAAATAACTATTCGCGATCGAATTCAAACAGAACAGAAGTTGTTTCCGCATCCAATTCCCATTCGAACCCCAGGAATAGAAACTATTCCAACGATAAGTCACGAAACTCATCATACAATAGAAATAGAAATTATTCCAACAATAGGAATAGAAGTTATTCAAATAATCGAAATCAAAATTATCAAAACAACAGATCAAGAAATAATGCAAACAATCGATCGAATGATCAAAATCTAGTGATAATTATCAAAATAGATCAAGAAACAATTCACAAAATCGAAACTCAAGCTATAACAATAGACAAAGAAATTATTCCCAATCTCCTCACAGGAACAATAACCGCTAACTAGATTCACAACATAGATATAGAAGTAACACACCAAAGCATCAAAGACAAACTAACCAAGTACAAACAACTGAAAAATCAACATCAAACCCACCTGGTATCGATTATACAGGAAACACCGAACTACAATTAAGTCACAGTAATTGCGAATCAACCGACAGCGAAAATGATTCAAATAACACCATCTCAGTAGTTTGACAATCTCAAAATGAAAAACTTTTCAGTTCACACATTTATGAAAATCAATTGGAACTTCTTCATGATTATTATACTCGACCTATTAATAACGATATACCAAACACACAAGAAGTAAATGAAGTCAACACTATAACCAAACCCGCTGAAAAAGACAAAGTACAATACTCAAGTACAAATCATATTTATCAAAACATACAAAACGAACAATCCAGAGAAAAAATTTGGACAATCCCGCTTTTCTTAGGAAGCCCAAAAAATAAAAAATTTCAACCACTAGACCTTCAAATAAATTTTTTAATCCACTCAGGAGCAGAATCAAATATTTTTATGATTCCCACTTGGAATGAAATAAAAACATTACATCCAAGCTTAATACCTATGAAAACAGCCAGTAAAATAGCAACAGAACAAGGATCAACGCTAATCAATCATGGGAAAATCCGACTTTTCCTTGTCCCCACTAGAACAATGGAACTAAACAAAATTTTGACCAAACCGCTTAAACAAAAATTTCACCTAACATGTATAAAGCACAATATCATTGGCATACCGTTTATAACTAAATATATACCAACAAAAAACATCTTAAGAAGTCAAATCCAAATAAATGATAAAGTACAAGAATAAAAAACTCAGCTTTAACATTCTTTCAGAGATTAAATGAACAACCACCATTTTTCTCAAAATTCTACCCTATTTATAATCAAGAATGAAAATACCTGAAACCACTTTCAGAAAATGTTTGTACCTTTTCAATCAAACAAGTTCACCAATATGATAAAAATCAGAACAAACAACAATTTTTTATTTCAGACCTCGAATTCAAACCTATTCATATTTTTTTTCGGATAACAATGTCATCCATTAAATATATAAGAAACTCAAACTCTGACATTATTTCATTACACGTATATAATAATTCCCCATATCAAATAACCTTACCTCTAAGACTCTTAGGATATTTTGAAACAAATGCTAGAACTTCACCCACAAACGAAGTAGCATATCGAGTCAATAACATATTACAACTACTAGATATTTGCCAATCAACAGTTTTTAATGAAGAATTATCAATAAAAAATATAATCAGTAACGAAAAAAGAAAAACAGACTATTTCACAAAAATACCCTTTTTTAAACCATCTTTTAAAATATCACACTATAAGGAAGACCAACAAAATTTTTTAACAATGTTTAACTTTCAACACTCTCAGATAACACAAAGCGATATATAAAAAATTAGCCGATTAATTTTAAAATACCCAACAGTTTATGCCACATCTAAATTTGACGTTGAAAAAGTGAATTTACCACTACACCTACCTTTGAAACCTGACGCAGTTTTCAAAAAACAGAGAGAAAGTAAAGTACCAATTCACCTACGTGATAAAGTCAATAGGTTACTTGACATTTTAGAACAATATGAAATCATATCTCCAGTAAATAAAGAAGAACAACCAATAGGAAACACTTTTATCAACCCGATTTTATCCTAGCAAAAGGAGAATCACTTAAAATAGTTCTAGACGCTAGATATCTAAATTCACTCATTGACGAATCAAAATGTAATTGGCCCATTGAACCCATTCAAGTAATTTTGACAAAAATTAATGGAAAATATTTCACAACCGCAGATATGAATAGTGCATACAATCAAATGCCACTAGATGAACATTAACGACGAATATCACAATTCGCTATTGGAAATCAACAATACGAAATCAATAGACTTTTCTATGGAATATCCATAGGACCAGCAGCTTTTTCAGCTTTTATGAGTAAAATTTTTAGATCACTCATACTCAAGAAAATGCAATCACACATTCCGACGATGTTTTCATGCAGTCACAAACTAAAGCTGAAAAGTTCTTGGTCTTAGAACAATATCATCAAATACTCCAGAACGAAAACATGAAAACAGCCCCGGATAAATTGCATTTTTTTTCTAACATGCGTAAAGTTTCTTGGACACATTATTGAAAGAAGCACTATAACTCCATTAAAATCACGCATAGACGCAATTCAAAAACTTCAATCACCTACAAATAAAAAGAAAATCCAAGAATTTCTTGGAATGTTGAATTGTTTAAGCAAACATGTATACAAAATGCAACTATACTTAAGACCTTTCTATTATATCCTCCGACAACAAAATAGTTTTGAATGGACTACCGAACATCAGACACGATTTGAAGAAATTAAAAAACTTCTAACAGAACAAACATCAAACACAATCCCAGATCCGAATCAACCATTCTACGCAATGTGCGATGCTTCACATTTTGGCATCCGCGCAGCATTTTCACAATCACATAATGGATCAAATAAGATGAATCTCATATCAGCAAATTCCGGCTTATTTACACAAGCCGAACTACGACTCTCTACCCTCATGCAAAAATGTACAGCTATAGTATATACGATTACAGAATACGAATTTCTGATACTTGGATCGAAACATCCAACAGTTTTAATTACAGATCGCAAACCAATTATATTTCTTTTTATACAGAAATCAAATCCAAACCATAGAGTTTATAGATTTCAATTAATTTTAACAAAATTCCCAAACCTATATATAGTTTGGACAGCAGGAAAAACTCTTGCATTACCAGATACATTAAGTAGAAATACTTACACGAAAAACTACAGTTGAAATACTACAAAATATCAAATTTTATCTTGCAAAAGACGAAACATCACCACAACTAGAATGCAAATATGCAGTAAAAACCGACGTTGATCAATCACAAATAAATAATTTACAATATTTCCCTTTTTATCTAGATTGTCAAAGCAATCACTACGAAGTTGAGTTACTAGGAACATCCACATTTAAACCAATTCGATATTCACATTGGATAAAGAAAACACTCAACAAAAGAAAACAAAACAGCAACCACACAAAAAAGATCCTTTGCCTGTAATAGAATAAAAAATCTAACTGATAAAATAATATTATCAAGACCACCAATAAATGACCCAAAATACACAGTGAATCAAGTTTTTGATCTTCATGACCCACTCGATACAATTCCACTGTCAAAATTAGAAGTCAAAAATATATTTTTTACCGCCAACAGAAAAAGTTGCACTACATTTAAACAAAACCAACAAAAGCTGATACTACAACTTACAAAACACTCCTCCGATATTTCAGAAAATTTAACAATACAACTATAAATGAAAAAACAGATCTTTTAGAATATCAATTAACTGATTCTAAAGTTCCCTGTCTCCCTTCAAGTATGATGTTGATAGCATTCAACATATCTCATACACAAAATACCAGAGGACACTCAGGATCAGAAAAAAAACATATGCAATTTTTACACAAAACTTCAACTTTCCAAATGCCCCAATTTGGATTAAAGTTTTATGCAACGATTGTATATCATCTCAATTAAATAAACCTTATCCAAATCAAAAACAGATAGCACAAAAACAAGATTTTAAAGGACAAAGTCTATATTTTAATCATCGAATTTCTTTTGACACAAAAGGACGAATTTCACCACCCTCTGAAGGAAATTCATACATTATGGTCTTTGTTGACGCATTTACACACTATGTAGCACTCAACCATGTACCACATTGTAATGCTTATTATGCATACACGACACTCTACGAACATTGGATAGCTAAACTCGGATTACCCGAAATATTAGTCACAGATAATGGCACAGAATTTGTAAATAATGAAATCATCACATTATGCCACTTGTATAACATCAAGCGGAAAACCACTTACGTCTCATGCAACTTGGACAAACGGATTAGTCGAAGGCATGAGCCGTTCACTACAAGAATACCTTAGATGTATCATTAATGGAAATGATACACGATACACTGAATGGTCAGCAGACGTAAAATTATTTCCCTTATCGTACAATTCACAAATCGCAACAACTTTAGGAATGTCACCATATGAAATGGTTTATAATGAAATGTTATAAACTACCATTACACACACATGATAAATATCACTTTCATCATCAACAAATTCTCAAATTAGCCTCCGTTACACACACCGAATGGATATTAAACAGAGATAAAAAACATAATGAAATCTACCAAAAAGTAACAAAAAAATTGATAAAAAACAGAGATAAAAAACATAATGAAATCTTACCAAAAAGTTACAAAGGCAAAATATAAACAATCAAATTAATTCACGTTTTATGCCAGCCACAGACTTAAAAATAGGAACATTTGTTTTAATACCAATTTTTAACACACTAAAAGGAATTTCTAAAAAAAATACAACCACTTCCAAAAGGACCATACCAAATAATTGAAAAACCTACTGAAGTAACATACAAACTCGCTGATACTACTAAAAAAATTGTTCAACATCGTAACAATTTATTACCTTATTACCCAAAAGAATACGCACTACGCGAATTAGCTCAATTATATTCTTTCACAGGTTTAAAAATTGTTCAAAACAATACACAAACAGAACAAAATCAAACAACTAACGACAAAAGCAACAAAAAGCAAATCATTGCACAAAATGAAAATCCTCAAACTGCTAACATCTTAGAACAAAAAACAACTCAAAAAGAGAGAAAAAATAGAAAAATGACAGAGAAAATCTTGCCACAAGATCAAAAAGAAAAATCAGAACATAGAGAATTATAAGGACTTAGAAGTAAACCACGTAAAAATTACAAAACATTCATGCCGCAATCTAAAATATTTAACAAAAGTTGAATTTCAACAACAACATCAATTTCAATTTTTTAAATTATATCTTTTTCATTCATTTTGAACTTTCATATTTTCGTAATAACATGCTGAAACACACTTGATAAATTCTAGTTCAAATTCAGCCCATAGGATTCACTCAAATTCGTCACCTTCAATATCTCTAACACAAACTCATTAGCCGACAGATATTAACTTCCAGGCATATCTATAACTATAACTTTTTAACCTACAGGTCAAAAATAAGCACCTTGCTATAACTTGACAACTAAAAAAACCCCTTTCAATATTACAACCCTACCCTATCAAATAATGCAAAGATCAACAATATTTTCCCAACTTAGACCTCAAAAACCCTCATACTAAAAATGGCAACATAGCCTAAAGTAAAAAAAGATCATGATCATTTGGCCTTAAGAACAAAAATCTCATAAATACTCCAAATAGATCGACAAATAAAAACAAAAATCAGAAGACCTCCCGAGCACCACAAAATGAGCCCCCAACAAATTTTGACATAACTCAACCCACTTGACAAAAAATCAATAAATAATCCGACCACACTTAAAAATCGCCTCAAAAGTTTTAAAAAAAAGTCGACGGAACGAATCATTTTTTAAATGCTTCTTTCTTTAACAGTCGATACTTTCGAACTAATAATCATAAATCTTTTCCTAAAAACTTTCTATTCTATTTAAACTTTTGCTAATATTTTTATTGAAACTTTCGGAGCCCTAATAATCCTTTTGATATTTTTTTGAGATTTTTTTCTAATTTTCTTTTCCCTATTTGAAATATATCCCCAACTTTTTCAAATCCTTGACCGCATTCACAGGTACGATAACTCAAAATCTACTTAAATGATACGAACTATTTTCAGTCGAAAAGTTATTTTTCGTTTTTTTCGTATTTTTTTTCACATTCTTGACATCCCTAATCATGAAAATGTGCAAATGTATAAAAAAGGCAGTAATCACATTTGCCTAGCAACTTTTCTTTTAATTCTTTTTATTGAAGAATACTATAACAAAGATAAATTCTAAAAAGATAATCACTCAAACACATTTTCAAAACTGCTAATCAACCACCACCTAAACAGCCCCCACCACCATCTTCCCAAGAAAGTCCGGTAGCACCTACAACCACCCAAAATCCTCAAACATCAACACGCATTTCTTTCCAAGATAACCCATACACTTTTGAAGAACGACACGTACGCTTATCAGATCCATTAGAACCTGTCCATCGACAAGCACCTTTAAGTGAGCCAACATATAGTTTACATCCCACCTTACAACAAGACATACATCGAGTAAGACATATTAGTCAAAATCAAAACACAATTGAAATAAATAGACAAATTATACATCCAAGACAAAACAGAAAATTTCAAACTCCCAGAGTTCATTTTAGCATACCTCAATCTCCAACACCAACTACCTCAGCACATTGCCAGATACCCCTACATTTACTTCACAACATAGTTTTTCAAATATTCCATCAGACTATCTATGATAGTGTTGTATTAGAAGAAATCTCTATTGGTTCGTTAACTAAATTCAACTTGAGTATATGAGTGTGAAGTCCAATATGGTAAGCGTTCAGTAGATTCTGGGGGGGTTAAAAGGATTCTCACGAATTTGTTCTGATGTTGAAGTGGAACCTCCCTACCAGAAACACTTTCACTTCCATCGACACCATCTCTAAGTCAAATTTCACAAATACTTTTCCCCTTAAATTTCCCAAATAATCTTGACGCTCGATACAGAGAACAATCTTCGTCAAAGATCCTTTTACGATTAGATTGGAACACTTTCGTAGCACCTCCCCCTCTATTTGGACAACACCAAGAAAGTAGCGGACTCCATAGTTGTGCACTTAATAGATTACAAAATAGACAGGATATCCACGAAGATATTCGACAACATAAAATTCAAATACTTCAACAAAATAGTCTCCAACTAAAATTTGAAATCACAGTCAAACTTAATAATAATGCTCAACACCCTTTTCCCCTAATTCGACCGAATATAACTGCTCAATCACTACCTCCCCCATGTTTAACAACTGAAGTAATTTAAAAATATGACAGATACACAAAAAACACAATTGGATATATCACATTTTATAATCCATATTCAGGTTTATCATACACATGTATATTTTAAAGATATTCACTTATCAACAGATTTTTTTTTCTAATTTTTTCCGAACAAAACACAAATCCATCTCCTCGCACAGGACCTCAGGATCTACTAGTAACACGTTATGATTGTGGAGAAAACGAACAAAAAACATTACACAAATATGCTATAAACCAAGTAACACAATGCAAATCGGAACCACAAGCTATAGAAACCACAAATGTAATAGCAACATTATATTCAAAAACCCGAGCAACAACACTTACAGGTTATAAATTCACAGCAACATTTTCCGAAAAGAAAGTACATTGTTCACAAGTTTCTAACGGAAATAAAAATCGACTTGATCATGAATCCTTCTACCAGAGTAATATAGAAAGACTTTTACATTTAACACCCGACTACTGTAAAAACGAATTACTTAGGTTAAATTTAACAAAAAATAAAAAGTCAAATAGAAAAAT
Organism: Symsagittifera roscoffensis; assembly: GCF_963678635.1. NCBI lineage: Eukaryota > Metazoa > Xenacoelomorpha > Acoela > Convolutidae > Symsagittifera > Symsagittifera roscoffensis. The sequence continues at coordinate 30,381,810 of NC_087066.1, forward strand.
AGTAAGCTTTCAAGATTTGCCGACTCAGTACATCAAGCAGAACTTGAAAGATATCAAGGACAAACTCAATTAGACGAACGACATCCGTTTAATGGCGCACACGGACGATTAACATACGATATTTACGATAAACACTGCATACCACACATTGGGTTAAATAATTCTTCAAATTGCAAAGCAGATACAAAAATTAAAGGATACCAAAAAATAATGTTTTTCGATCGGAAACTACAACTTGAAAAAATACAACTTACACGAGATTTAAAAGACAACACGATTTTTTATCAAGGAAAAAGATGACCATGTAAAAATGACCAAGGCTATTGTGATCCCACAACATGGACACAAGCAACAGTTGTTTGGTTTCCCGAAGATACTTGTACAACATTTCAAGTAGCAAGAATACACCTCCGAATGATAAATTTTCATGAAAAACTCTTTTTTGAATACATCTCATACGAACAGGTGAACTCGTCTCACAAACGAAGCACTAATTTCAAAAACATTCACGATATAAAAAATAAAATAACACGTTTTCAAATCTATCACGAAACAGAATTTGCATAAAAGTATCGCAATCCACTTTATAAAAGACAAAACTCTGAAAAACTTGTCGAATACGAAAAACGTTTCGACATAATCACTGGAAAAATAAAATTTGACCCATACGCAACAAGTCACCCTATTTACGAAAGCACATCATATGTCCCAGTGAAACTCATTAAAAATGCAGGTAACTCTGGTGGAAAACTAAAACCATACGACAGTAAAAGCACACGTTTACAAGAACTATCTTTAATGAGTTGTACCTATTTTGGCGCAATACACTATGAAATTTACTTAGTTATGAATTTAGACTACACGATTAGTAGAATTTTTCAAGAAATGTCACTTTCTGAACTCGAAATGCTTCACCAATTATGCGAATTAGAAAGAACACAGATTGTACACTCACTCGCATATGCAGTCTTAAAAAAACCCTAAGCAGGATATTTGTTATCAGGAAATAGATCAACTTTCCCTGATTACGAAGGAAACATTTTATGGTTTTGCACCTGTACCAAAAAGGTATCACCATTATATGTTTTTGAAGATGAACGATGTTATAAAAGAATTCCCATATTTTATAAAAATAAAGTACATTTTGTTGATACACTTTCAAGACGAACATACTTTTGGGATAACGCAGTCCCATGTGGTTCAGAAAACAGACACAACGTAGTACAATTAAACTCTGACGAAGAAAAATACTATTTACTAATACCATTCCCTACATTAATGCCACCATTGAAAAAGTTTTCACCGAAAAGTATTCGAGCCATCGCTCGCAACCGCAACATCAATTTACAACCGATAGGAATATATTCTAAACCGGATAAACAACATCACATTAGAACACAACAATTTCAAGAAATACTAACACAAATTGACAATATACAACGACAATCAATAGATCAAAATTTAAGAAAACTTGCAGAAACCGCTGGATTCTCAGACATTTATACACGAGACTTAAGTGGATATTTTAAAGATATCAAAGATTACATAATTTTAGATGGTGAAAAATATAGACCACAAGATATTTCACCCATCAACATTTTCAATTTTGTAACTCTGAAAAACGAAATTCTTGTCTTTCTATGATGGCCATATTACATCTTAGAAAGATTGACTATCTTATACGCTATGTTGAATTTTATTGGAGTTATTTTCTCACTACTAAAAAGAACCTTTAATACATGTGCAATACACACACAAATAAATAGACAGGCAAGCGTAGCACGCATACTATTTGCAGGTTTTTTTGGAATATTTTCACCACAATAAACAAAATACTCTTTGATGCACAAATAAAAGAATACAATACAAAATTATCCACAAGACCAAATACATACGACGAAGAACATAGTAATACAAATACAACACCTACAGCACCACAATTACCAAACCTACCTCAAAACCATCCACTATCACTAGTTCCCCGAATTTTTCGAAATTTAGCAATTACAAACCCTCCCATTTTTAGACCAAATCTAGCATTTAGTTACACAACACCAACAAAATGATAATACATATAAAAAATTGTTGAACAACCCCATACCACCACTTTTCAATCTCAAGATTTACATACACCATCACGACAACCTCACCATCGATTTCAGTTTATTAATTCCAAATACACCTCACCATTTTTCTTAACTTCACATATTGCATAAAAAGTACTAACCTTCAAGGCATCCTCCAAGGCATCTATGACCCAGTTACCCAGATGTATATATTCTGTCCCCTCACCAAAACCTTCAATGACGAAGAATCCCGACTCTTCATCATCCCGCATGAACTCATTCAACCTATCGAAATTCCAATATTAGAATTCATTCATAATATTAAATACAATCATAAACTATATAATCTAATACAAAACACACCTCATGATTTCGCAGTTGGCACCGAAGAACTAAAAACCATAAAGACACTTCAATTGCTTTGGCCACTGCTGCAAACTGAAAGTGTCATACGCATACTAGCTAAATTACTAACAACATCAGATTTTATTCACGACATTTTCCCACCTGGTTTCTTCCTCGATGACTAGGTAAATTTAAAATAAATATTACAACTTACTAATTTAAATCTCTACTAACCATTTTATATAGGTGTTTAGTTTAATCTTACAGTCTTCACACCATAATCACCTGCAAGAAGAAAGAAAAAACCAAATAAAAATACAAACTCTTGAATTTATAATAATCATTAAATCTTATGCCTTGAATGAAGCAGTAAAATTTATACAAACGCAGTAAATTAATCTATAAATTATTTCCCCAGAGTAGTAAAATTAAATATGATGAAAATTTATAAAATCAAAATTCCCCAAAGTAGTAAAATTCAATTTCTAAGCCGTAAAATTTATAAAATAGGTAAGCAGTACTAACCTTTGCTATCTTTTCATTTACTCTCACAAGAATTCTATCCACAATCGCACAGCTCGTCCACAAAAAATTGTTTGAAATAATGATTTTAGGTTTTGAGTTTTCACTAACAATAACTCACACAAGCAATAACAAGTTTCCAACTTTTGTTTAACCGGTTGGAAAGGAATTATATTTTAAACTAAACTGACCAACGCAGTTTACTAAACACCATTAACTAACAGCATGACTAAGAAAAGAAAACCTACGGTACCCAAATTGGATTACACCAGCTTAAAACTGGATAATTTATTCATTTGAAGACGATTACCAAGTCTAAGAAAGAAATAATAAGACATCAAAAAGTCGAAAGACAAACCCAAATCAAAAACAATTTGATTTTTGAAAAAGGACACAACCAAAGTATCATTAAAAAAACCAGAAAAAAAACACAATATAAAACGCTAACACAAAGCAGGACCCCTCAAAGAAACAGCATGATATCATACTCCCACACCCGCCCTAACCCACCAGAGAAGACGTCCTGAGCATGCTCTATAGCCGGCCTAACCCACCGTGCTACACCTACGCTTTGTGACCACACTTTATTTTTACTAAGAGGTACTCGTGGGGTGAGTAACTCTTCAAAATAACTGAACTAAAACAAAAACGCTTTTGCGAAAACAACTAATTAAGATCATAACTAAGAAACTAAATTAAACAAATTTTAAAAAAAGTAAATCATAATATGCAGTATATAGATCACACACGTATACAAAGACGAACATCTAAAGACTAGATGACCCCAACACACTCGATCTACAGACTGGCTAAAACACAATCTACATGCCGCTCACATCCACGACTTAAAGGATTTAAAGTACGACTTGACTTCGCAGAAAAGGACTTCATTGAATCAGACCAATGGCCACCTCGATGCTCAAGTACACGTACAGATCCAAAGTTTAAGGCATTCCATCCAAACACAATCTTCACGCCACTTCCAAAACGAGAGTGATACTCAACCAGTTCTCCACAAAGGCAGAACCAGCAGTCATAGCAAACCATTTGGAAATCAGATTGCGTTCGTTGGGGATCACAGTCGTTGTCGAACGAAAAGCTAACAACTTCATATCCATGAATCCAGCATCATGCACCGTTCTTCTCCAAGAGGAATTATATCGACGACTCTAGCTTCCTGGAGCCCTCTTCTCCAAGGAACAAGAATAAGAAAATGATGTTCGCCAAATACCAACGATCATCATCCATCCGTCAATTATCAATTATAGAAAGAAAGATAAAAACTAAGAAACTCTGTAAACCCCGGATGGGTGGAACAATAGGCCAGTATACTCTAGATCTATTGAGCCTAGCAGAGACTAGTTAAACACCCTGAGACTAACAGATATAAGAGTAAGATTAGGATCGGTATTAGACTAAGATGTTGCACGAATCTATTCGGCCGAAATAAGATAGCGTGACGAGCAGACGGTGTACCCTATCCGAAATTACTCTATGAGCTCAGCAAAAGGACTTAACTCAGATTGCATTATTGTGCAATGCAGTTAAATTAATAATTGTCCGTTTTTAAAAAATTACGACTATAGAATTTTTGAAATTTTTTTAAAGTTATTATGGCTAGTATTCTCGGTTTCAAATTTTTAAAAAATCGGGTGACAAAATCGAATTTGGTTTCAACACAATTAATAAAACAAACGAGGCAATTCTGAGAAACCTCTAGATTCGCACAACGTTGTGTTTAAAGATTCGATAATTAATTCTACTAAGAGGCAATTCCGAGAAAAAGACTGGAACTGCGTAGAAATCAAATTACCCTGCCTCAGTTTTTTTCATTCAATTATTTGTTCCTTTCTTACGTCTTTTCATGGTTTTGTATCGTGCCAATTTTCCTTAAAGCAGACAGTTTTTTATGCAAACTGCCGAAAATTGTTGAAGTTGAAGCTCATTGCTGAAAAAGTGCTCATTTCAAAGAAATGCTTGCAAAGAGATTTACAGAGATTTACAGAAATTGACTTCAACAAATTTCTACGCAATCTTTCACCTTTTGGACATTTGCATTACGGTGAATGTTTCTTATAAGTCTTCTAAAACTGAAGTTTTAATAGGTTTTTTTTATTTTACTGCGCTCAATCAGTTATCCTGGTTAAATAGCAGCTTCCGCTTTATAAAACAAGAAAAAGGGAGACAACGCTCGAGGAGGGAGTATGGGGTGGGTCGTGGAAGGAAAAACAGTTTTGGTGACATTTTAATGTGGGGTAGGTTCAAAGAAAAAATCCTTTCTTGACGTCTTTATGGAATTTCACAAATCAAACACTTCACAAAATGAAAGTAATTTTAATGGAATTTCGCGGACAAAAAAACACTCCTTAGCTAAACGGGATATCTTAATAAAAATAGAACTTTCTTCAAATTCTCCAAGCTATTTAAGCTTCAAATTTGCTTGTTAGTTTGCTTCTTATTTAAGCCTCTTAGTTTGCTTCAAATTTCACAAATCAAACACTTCACAAAATAAAAGTAATATTAATGGAATTTCGCGGACAAAAAAAACTCCTCAGCTAAACGGGATGTCTTAATCAAAATAGAACTTACTACAAAATAATTTATCCTATTTCGTTAGGAAAGAAATTCACAAATCAAACACTTCACAAAATAAAAGTAATTTTAATGGAATTTCGCGGACCAAAAAAAACTCCTCAGCTAAACGGGATGTCTTAATAAAAATACAATTTTCTACAAAAGAGTTTATCCTATTTTGTTAGTAAAGAAATTTTTTCAGGAAAGTCCACATTTTTGTCATAAAATATCCTTATGAATGACTATCATCCATGATTTTCTATTGCGGCAACTATTCCGGACAGAAAAAACTCCTCAGTTAAACGGGATGCCTTAATAAAACTAGAATTTTTTACAAAAGAATTTGTCCTATTTCGTTAGGAAAGAATTTCACAAATCATACACTTCACAAAATATAAGTAATTTTAATGGAATTTCGCGGAAAAAAAACTCTTCAGCTAAACGGGATGTCTTATTAAAAATAGAACTTTCTACAAAAGATTTTATCCTTTTTCGTTAGAAGACATTCACAAATGAAACACTCCACAAAATAAAAATAATTTTAATGGAATGTCTCGGACAAAAAAACTCCTCAGCTAAACGGGATGTCTTAATAAAAATAGAACTTTCTTCAAAAGAATTTATCCTATTTCGCTAGGAAACAATTTCACAAATCAAAAAATTTACAAAATGCAAGTAATTTTAATGGAATTTCGCGGACAAAAAACTCCTCAGCTAAAGGGGATGTCCTAATAAAAATAGAACTTTCTAAAAAAGAATTTATCCTATTTCATTAGGAAACAAGTTTTCTCAGGAAAGTCGACATTTTTGTCATAAAATATCCTTATGAATGATTATCATCCATGATTTTCTATTGCGGCAACTATTCCGGACAAAAAAATGTCCTCAGCTAAACGGGATGTTTTAATAAAAATAGAGGTTTCTACAGAAAATTTTATCCTATTTCGTTAGTAAACAAACTTTCTCAGGAAAGTCGACATTTTTGTCATAAAATATCCTTATGAATGATTTTCATCCATGAATTTCTATTGCGGCAACTATGCCTCCCCCTCTTCAATCATGAAACTTTACATTCGTTCGTGAAATTTTGTTTGTTTTCTAGTTATTTAAGCTTAGTATGCTTGAGAACAATAAATGAAAAAGATAAAATTAAAGGATGTTTTGAAACTAAACGACAGCAATTAAAGCAAACTAAAAATAAAGCTATGTTTAGACAATAGTTTGCATGCAAATTGCATGGAAATTTTTTCCGGAGTGCGGTCTGTAAACTTGCGAAAATAATTTTTTATTTATTAATTTCTTCTTTGTCTCAGTTTTGATTGGTTAATATAGTATTTGTCTGCTTACTGACGAGTATGAATAGTTAACCCCTTTTCTAGACCTAAATTAGTTTCATTTGAAAGAACAATGATTTTTCAACCACACCTCAGGTTATTAATTGTCAGGGCTGTATAATTTATGCATTTCAAAAATGCAAAACGCTAGTTCGATATTGTGTTTTAGAATGAGTTTATAATATATTTTCTGACCAGTTATGTATTACTATGTTCTTCTTAATTTTGTGTAACTCTAAGCAAGAAACTTTGTTGGCCCTATTAGTTTCATCAAAAAATCCTTTTGTTACTAAAAGTTATTGCCTAAACCCATAGTTATGGATCGTAAAAATTGCTAAATAATTTTCTACGTCCACCCCTGTTTAGATCTATCATGCAAACCTGAATTGAAATTTCATGAAAAAAAATCTATGATTATTGAGTTTCAAGGTCAATATCCACAAATTAAAAATGGATATAATTTTACTATTTTTCCGAGGCAACAAAATTCATTTTTAGTCCATTATAATGGATTCTTTTTTAACGTTTGTGGACACTGACAATAAAACTCAATTAAAACAGATTATTCTCAACTTTATTGAGATCCAAAGTTGAACTTTTATACGTTTTAAACTAAAGTTTGGTATTTTTGGTTGTTTTATAACTTTAATAATTTTATTTCTTAAATTTTTTATTTTACTCAATAGCTGAATTTTGTTCCTTTCAACATTTGCCCGCTTCGATCCCCTCCAATGTTTGCCCCTTTGCCCCTATTGTACGCTTAAACTCGCCATCCTCCACCTGAATCAATTCCAACCCTGATCCCACCCGAACCTATCCCGCCTCCACCAAATGAATCCCAACTGAACCAACCCCCCACACCCACCCTACCTGAACCGGATCAGAGGGTTGTTGGTTCAGGTGCGAGGGTCTGGTGATTCGGCTGGGGGGGGGGGGCGGCTGTTGGTTAAGGTGTGTGGGGGAATTGTATCTTTAAGGCCAGGTGGTGAAGGGGTTCAGGTGTGGGTGTGAGAAGGGGGCAGGGGTGGTTGTTGTAAGGGAGCAAAGGGCCAAACGTTAATCATTTGTTAAGAGCAGTCATTCTAGAAAAGTTTTGCACGACACGAAACAAACAAAAAAGTTGAAAAAAATCTATTTTAATGTAATTTGTATTGGTTTCATAATCCATTATAACGGATTTCAATTTTATTATTATTCTAGATTTCAAATGAATAAAATTATGTTTCGCGAGAAAAAATGGAATAAAAGTGGTCATTTTTTAAACCAATTTTGTTGGCTAAGCCTAACATAGGAATCGATTATATTAGCAATGTTTTAGGGCACAAAAATGCATTATAATCATTTTTTTCCCAATTTTCTTAGATGCGGGAAGAGCTCTAAAGCTTGATTTGTATCCTGATTGAGTTATTTGTTCATCATTTTGTTTGTTTGGTTGTATTTTCTTTCAATCTGGGTGAAACTAATTAAAATAAAAGCCGAAACAAAAACAATTGAAGTTTTGTTATGACGCAAATAATTTATGGCGCAAATTACAAACAAAAAATACACACACTTAACCCGCTCACGGCAGAACTAATTTTTAACCAAAAATAATTCCAGCAAAAATAAGTCAAATGAGCATTACAGGGCCAAACTATGCACTAGATAGACGCACAATTTTGTGTCTGTATGTTCATGGGTTCCAGAGACAAGTCTTAAAACATGTTGAAATGTGTTAAATGTTGTCGGAACAATCAAAGAGAATGAAATACAAACAAAGAACAAAGGGAACGTCCTTGTTTAGGATTCTGCTTACAATTCACAAATTACACAGTTCGGCCTTGTAATGACTTAACTTCCCGGGTCGAAATCTTGACTGTTTTTTGACATTGTCGGTCGCGGATATGTTAAGCAAGCTTTTAAGTAGACACATAATGAAATTAGTCGCGGCCGTCAAATAATTAGTCATCTTTAAGGCATCTTCAAATAATAAACATAAGTGCAAGACAAAAATTGGTTCTGGATTAAAAAGTTGTACGAATCTATCCGGCCGAAAATAACATACCGTCGAGAAAAAACGGTGTACCCTATCCGAAATTCATACGAGAAGGCCACTCCTGAAATAGAGCCATATGTGTCCGTATGTTCATTGTGTCTGTATGTTCATGGGTTCCGGAGACAAGTCTGAAAACATGTTGAATTGTGTGAAATGTTGTCGGAACAAACAAAGAGAATGAAATACAAACAAAAAACAAAGGGAACGTCCTTGTTGAGGATTCCGCTTACAATTCACAAATTACACAATTTGGCCTCGTAATGACTTAACTTCCCGGGTCAAAACCTTGACTATTTTTGACATTGTCGGTCGCGGAAATGTTAACCAAGCTTTTGAGTAGACACATAATGAAATTAGTCGCGGCCGTCAAATAATTAATCATCTTTGAGGTATCTTCAAATAAAAAATATAAGTGCAATATAAAAATTGGTTCTGGACTAAAAAGTTGTACGAATCTATCCGGCCGAAAATAACATACCGTGGAGAACAAACGGTGTACCCTATCCAAAATTCATAGGAGAAGGCCACTCCTGAAATAGAGCCATATGTATCCGTATGTTCATTGTGTCTGTATGTTCATGGGTTCCAGAGACAAGTCTGAAAACATGTTGAAATGTGTGAAATGTTGTCGGAACAAACAAAGAGATTGAAATACAAACAAAGAACAAAAGGAACGTCCTTGTTGAGCATTCCGCTTACAATTCACAAATTACACAGTTTGGCCTCGTGATGACTTAACTTCCCGGGTCAAAACCTTAACTTTTTTTTTACATTGTTGGTCGCGGAAATGTTAACCAGCTTTTAAGTAGACACATAATGAAATTAGTCGCGGCCGTCAAATAATTAGTCACGTTGAGTTTATCGATCACTTTTTTTATGCTCAATTTTTCCTTTTGAAATAATTCCTCAGTAGATTGTTTAACCGCGTCGAAGTTTTTCGAAACGGTTTTCTTCAGTCGTATTTGCCCAATCGCTCTTAATTTTTTTGTTCGCGCCGATTGCCGGTAACTTTTTTTTCGGTCGCGCCGGTCGCGCTGGTTGCGGTTAACTTTCCTTCGGCCGCGGTCACATTTGGCTCTATTTCAGGAGTGGCCTTCTCATATGAATTTCGGATAGGGTACATCGTCTGTTCTCCACGGTATGTTAATTTCGGCCGGATAGATTGGTACAAGTTTTTAGTCCAGAACCAATCTTTATCTTGCACTTAAATTTCCTAGTACTTTTGTGTATATACTGGTATTCTTGCGAGGTTAGAGGAGAGAAAAAAGGAACTTATTTCAGTCTGTATTACGCTTTCTCTGGCTGGAACTATGAATAGTTTGAGCACTACAATTTATCGTAAGTTTGATTAATGGATTTTGATTGGTTACTTCCAGTAAATTTACAGTGACAAATATTAAGATATAAAACAACTTGTATTCTGGTTCCTTCCATACGGGTTATAGGAATTTGTTTAAATAAAAATTTTTTTCTTGTGAAAAATGGATGAAGTATCTTCTAAAGTCTACGAGGAGAGTGTAGATTGATTGTGTCAGCAAAGTTTATGTGATGAGATTGAGAGATTGCTGTGAATCCGAAAAGATTTTGTTGAAGTTGCTGATTTGTGTTAATGAAGAGTGAATTTCGTAGATTGAAGCGAGACTACATGCCTTCTCTATTATTCGTTCGTTTTGATAAAGTAGCGAGACAAAGGGTTGACTTTTCTGAGTGAAGCCCTAAATGACAAGGATGGTTGCGTTTTGACATCGAGTTGCCTTTTATTTGGTTTCAATGGATGACTTTGCTGCGATATCGGCTGACTGATAGCGGCGTATACTTTATATCCTATTAGGGTTTTCACTGCATCAAGCAAAATCATTAGACTTGCCATTGCAAAGTCGGAATGTCTTCAAGTTTCTACCTCCATTTTACTGCTAGTTTTTTTGCTCTATAAAAATTTAACATTTTAAGCATCTGCACTTTAGTGGTTCAGGTTAACTTAGGATCTAATTAGTTGTTTTCGCCAAAGCATTTTTAGTTAGTTCAATTATTTTGAAGACTTCGCAATAACAATATGAGTCGCGTTCTAAGCACATGCTAAAGATGTCCTATGAAGTGCTGGTGAGTTAGGCCAGTTTGGGTTTTCTTTGAGTTGAATATTTTTTGCACAATTTTTTTTCAGGTGTTTGATCAATTGTTTCTGTGGTTGCGTCCTTTTGGTTTAAAAAGCTTTAAGTTTTCATGGGATCTTAATAGCAAATTGAATCGTGTTTTAAAGTAAAAACTTATCCAATTTTAATCTGGTTGGGGTGTAGTGGGATTGTCATGCAAAAAATATTAGTGCGGTGGATTTAGTAAGCTGCGTTGGTTATCTAGGCCTTATTCCTTATTTCAACCGGTTTAAGGCACAGTTTGAAATGCTTGAAAGCTATTATATACTTTTATCCGTTAGTTTGCAATATTTGAATTTTCATCCATTCCTTATAAATGTCATGCGACATTTTTTCAAAGTTTAAACAGCTTATACTAATGTGGGCAATTTCAAGGGGCGAGTCGAAGAGATTTTACAAAGTTTCTGCACATAAAAAAGTTATTTTTTCCTTAACTTTTACTCGATTGTTATTTACTACAGTGTATGACAATTTTACTATTTCAAATTTACTAATTTACTGCTCAGTTATAAATTTGATTATACATTTAAATTTACTGCGATCGTTTTTAAGAAAATCATTGATAAAAATCTTTCTAAACTTTCTTTGATTCTCTTGAACTTTAGAAAACTATGATTAAAATCTTGAAAATTGGTAATTTTCAAAAAAAACAAGATGGCGAGTAAATTAGTCGAACTAATTAGTAAAGAACAAACGAATGTATCTTTTTATAGTATTGGTGTCGACAAAATATATTCTGGTGGAAAGAGTATCTGTAGTTGGTGATTGCGTTTAAAGCTTTGTTAAGATGCTGATTTCATTTTTACTGCCTTACTGCTGCATGAGTGGCTAAAAAAGATCTTATCGTTTGTAATCTTGAGTTTTTTCGGGACCGTTGTATATTCGTGGTGAGTTTTTGTTTTAGATTATGGTTAAATTTTGTGCCGTAGATGTTTTCTTATAGTGGAATTCCAACAGAAGGATTGTTTTTGAGTTGGATGAAAATGGGGCCGGAGTCTGCAAAGGGAACGTGTTAGTGAGGTAGTAAAATATATGTTTTCGGACGGAGTTGTAGTTGTGGAGGATTCCAAGTAATTTAATACTTTTTTTGAAATGAAAAATTGAAAATATATACATTGGCGTGTACTTAGAACTTGAAAAAAGTATCAGTGGTGTAGATTGCGCAAACAGTAACTTTGTAGAAAGTGAAGTGCCGTTGAATGAGTAGAACTTAAATTTTGGGTGGGTTAGTTTCATTTTCAACAATAATTCAATTGAGCAATTATCATCTCGCTCTTTAGATTTACGAAAATTAATTGATAGTTGCAAAAAATCAAAACGGCTTAAATATGATTAATAAGCTCTGGTGTTTTTAGTAATTGACTGATGACTTGATTGAATTTTTTGTTAGCGCTATGTAAATCGAAAAGTTAATCACTTTTGTGCTAATTAACTTTTCTGTGAGTTGTGTTTTTACTGCAGATTCGTTGTCGTATGGCTTTTTTTTTTGTTTTATATCTCAGTGTAGTCGTAAACTGCGATGGTGAAACGCTTGGTTGACATTACGTGCAATGAAATGGCTGAAAACTTGTGATATGCCAAGGTTAGTAAAATTATTTAGCTGTGTATTGTTAGTGAGTTGGTGGAGATCTGTTAGAAAAATTTATCGTCATCTGGTTTGCGAATTTTTTCACTAAGGAGATCGATGAAGCTATAGAAGCAAATTCAAGGATTCGTGAGAATTAGCGTGTATTCGTCATTTTTAGATTCGCTCTGGCTTGGGGTTTCTTGGCTCCTATAACATTTTTGTAGAAAAAATGGGACGTTTACAAATACAATATCGTGCACGATAGTATGTCTAGGATGGTTGCTTCCGAGGAGTCTAGATGCGGAAGGGCGGTTAACCAAGTATCTGAGTGGGGTTGAGTGATAGATTTTTTCATGAGCATACCTTGTGCTGGGGTGGGAGTGTTGCAATTAAATGATATGGATGTTTCTGAAGGTGGAGTGGAATGATTAATTTCTGTATGGTTGTTCTTGGTAAGTATTGTGGATCGGTTTTTGATGTAGTAAGTAGTAGATATTGGAGATGAAATGGGGGGTCCCTGCAGATCCCCATGTTTTAAGATAGGGAACAGATCATCCGTTCTGCAGGCTATCTGTTAATATTGGGTATAGAGTCAGGGATGTTTTAAAATAGAGAATTTAATTGGGAAGGTTTCGCGGTTTGTGTAAGGGTAGGATAATAGTAGGAAAAACGGTATTTGTTTTTTGTTTGGTTTTTGTTTGGAAATCTTGGTTCTTTTTGGAAGAAAATTTTGCGCGCGTTATCTAATTAGTAAATATCGATGATTAATTTTCTGTGGATTGTAGAATGAACATTTGTCTTTAGTTTTTTGATTCATGGTAACTGAACCTTAAGAGTTTTTTAGTTAAGAGTTTTTTGAAAATCTTAAACACACGATAAGTTTTGATATAATTTGACTCCATAATTTTTATTAGATAACCTTACTCATTAAAACAGTACTCTATTTATCTGAAACTATGCTAAAATCTAAGTGAAACGAGTCTGAAACTTCAAAATACTCCGAGTAATTGTAATATTCATCAAGCTGGACTCAGTAATTGTTCAAAAATATCTTTTTATTTTATAGTATATGCGTTTACCAGAAAGTTAACCAAACAAAATCCCTGTACGCAAGCCACCAATGTATCTCTCCCTATGAAATAAAGAATTTGGATCGGTTTCCATTTTGGAGTTTTACAAAAAATTGAAGTCGATTGTTGGTGGTCATATCATCAATCAGAACCTTCGAGCAAAAGCAACATTATCAAAAATGTATAATTTTTACAATTTTACAGGCTCAATAAAAACTATTGTAAAACTTCGTTCTATTCTTTTTTGTTTTATTCATACTCACCATTTCGTGGAGTGTGTTTGGAGTCGGCTGAATGTGTTTTCCATTGCCATGTAGAATTTTATTTTCACAAGAAGAATTCTTCTTCTTAAATGAACACTCAGTTCCTCGCTGCTTTATGTATGAAAACTACAATTCAGCCAATTTAAATTCCACAGGCTTTACGATGTCTTGACGCATCTTTACGTGAATAGTCTCTAGCACTTTCAAAACATGATTTTCTCTCGTTTCTATTTGGTGGCGACGTCTCAAAAAATGATGAAAGAACGTGAAGTGAAATAGGAGATTTCGAACGTTCCAAAAAGTTGGTAAAAGAATTGAATAGCCCAAAATAATGAATAAGTAAATAAAAACTGCATCGTTCTTAAACAATTGATTTGAAAGTTTAATGGAACGTGATTGAAATTTGTTCTATTCAGTGCAGCTGAAATATAAATTAACCAATCTGATTGGAGATTGAAAAACCAAAGAAAAAAATCTGAAAAATTTGATATGAGCCAAATATAATCAATCTTATTTATCATGGAACTTGCTTTCAACATTTTTGCTATCAACCAAAGAGAATCCAGCCCTAATTATTCTGAAAATATCAACAGTTCTGATATTAAACAATAAGTTCCGAGCCTTTCCCACAAGGTAATCTCTTAAACATTTCATTATCGAGTTTCGCTTAAAATGGAAAATTAAGCCATTGTGATATCAACCAATCAGATTTTCAAAAGTTTATTTGATGAAGTAGTCACAGTAATTTTTAAAAGTAATTTTGATCGAAGATTAGTAGAACGCCTACCAAAAAGCAATTTTAAAATCAATCAATAACTTCATTTCATTCAAATTTCATGTTTTTTACTTTATATATTAGGACTTTCTATCGCTTATTTTTAACTAAAGATCATTCAACTTGATACCATTCTTGTAATCAAAATCATTGTTCTTAAACTCCGCGTCTCCAGATTTAATAACGCTCCAACTGAAATACTTTTAAAGCAGAATTTTTTGTAGCTAAAATAAAATGTATTTTTCTAAAAATCGCTATGATTTCCAGCAACAACAGATTTTTACAATTTTTTTCGAAAATTTTTTCGTAATTTTAAAAACTTGTTTTAAAAAATCCAACAAGTTGCATTGTGTTTCCACAACTTAACATCTAACTTGTGTTGTTGGAACCAATCGAAATGTCGATTATTGAAAAGTCATTTAAAACAATCAATGAAATACAAAAACTGAAAAAACTGATAGATTTTTCAGCTAAAAACACTTTCTTGTTTGTAATACTGTTCATATAGGTCAAATTATGATTGAAAATTTTTTGTTTTTGAAAAGACAGAAGAACAAATTTTTGAAAATTAATTTCTTCAAAAATTTTTGGAAAATCAACCTACATTTGGTTTATGCGTAAGGTCAGTTTCAATTAAATTGTTTGTTTAGTCGGAATATTTTAGAGTCAAAGTTTCTAGCTTCAAATGTCCAGTTCAGTGCGGAAAAAAATTTTGAACCGAAATCACTTCAATTGCCAAGCATACAAAGCATCATAAAGCATTATTGAACTTTACAATTATCAACAAACATAAATTTTCTGAAAATGTGAGACAGTTTTTTGAATTGAGTCAAAGTAAAGTTGACATAAGCAACTTGCTTCAAAACTTCATTTTCTTTTGCAGTGAAGAATGAAATCTGAACATGGAGTGTCTCTTTCACACAGTACTTCTTGATTGTGGCACACACCCTCCTCTTGTCGTATGTTGCTGATTCCTATACTTTATTACAGATGCCGAGCTCCTGATCCATAATTGATCCTGTACAAGGTTTGGCTTCATATATAGGATCGAGGCAAAGGTTTCAGCATCGTGATTGATAGTATTCTATATTGTTGATATCCTTTCTCTTTCTTTTCCGCCAAGATTTGTTGGGATTTTTCAAATTGTCCTGTTTCGTTTTTCTTTACCAATTGGAAGCAGGTTTCAAAGTAAAATTTTCCAATTGTAGGATTCCACTTGAAGTAGTACCAAATAAAGAAAATTTTTGTATGCAATTTCCATATAAGGAAATTGCGTAGGTGTTACTTCTATTGAACCCACGTTTTCTCCGCAAAAACTATTTTTTTAGATGGCAGCTGCTTCTTTTTTTTCACTTCATCTTTTGTGGGAGCCAAAGAGGTCTTATAAAAACCTTCTTGCCAGCTCCACGGCACTCTTTGGGTCAGAGGTGAGATTTTTTCTCGTAAATTTTGTTATAAAACTGTTTTCCGAATGATCTTTATACTATTAATGTCAACGATTCTTAAGTTCTTTTTTTCGATCAAAGTTCTTTTTTTTTCGGCTATCCTCGTTTATTTTTAATTATATTCAAATTTTTAGCAGAAGGTACAGCCTGTTGGCGAAGAAAGAAACCAAATTGCGCACACAAATTGTGAAATACTTATAATTTGAAGGTTATTTTTAACAGTTGATGAACAACTTATAAAAAGTGATCGACGTCCAGTATTGAAAAAATATTTTTTTTCAATTTTTTCAGGTTTTTTAATCTAATACGCCTGTTTTCTCAAATTAGGCTAGTTTCATCAAAAGGTGTCAATCATAAACTATTTACGTATTACAGAACTTATTGCCAAATAAGGGTAGTCGGTTGCAGTGCTGTTTTTTGCTTGTTCAGTGAAGGCCGATCTGTATGAAAACTTATGAAAAACATTACGCATATTTGAGAACAATTGTTATCAAAAAATTATCGGAAAGCAAAAAAACATCAAAAGACTAATTAATTGGGTTATTATTATTTTTTAATTTGTATGCAATTTTTTTCGAATCCTTTCGTTTCAAAAAGGCGCTTACAGCAGCAAGCTTCAACAATTATTTTATTGGAGCTAATTATTTTTTCATGTCTTGTTTCCGTTTTATACGTTTGCTTGATAGATTTATTTGCTCGAAGTTAGACATAAAACATTGTCTTTTTTATTTGTCACTCTAATGAGGATTCTGTTTTAGCATTTTACATAGGATTCTAATCAATACTGCATGCGTTTTAAAACATGAACTTGACCCTTTCCAATTATATCTTTTGGGACCTGATTTTGCGTAGGAAACAAAAAAGAAGGAAAATACTAGGCGTAAAAAAAAACAAAAAAGAGAAAAAATCTAGGGTGTTTTGTGTAGATACAAATTTGTTCACGCTCAATTTTTTTTTACGGTTCGCTTTTTGATGTTTTAAAATTCGCCTCATTTTGTTTGTTAAAAATAAGGGAAGCTCCATCATTGAACAGCAAAAGTTTATAGGTCACGAAAACATGACAAATTTCTAGTTTCGAAAGTGGAATATAGTTTACAATTTTCCCAGAAAAATAAAAAAATTTCTTTGCGTTTTTTTGTGGACGCAATCATGTTCGGACCAAAACGAACTAAAATATTTTACAATAGAAAAATAAAGATAATTTCGAAAAAAAAATTATCGCTGAAATAGGCCGCGTAACAATTCCGTTACGAAAAAAGAATCACAAAGAAGATAAAACAAAAGAGATGCGGCCTAGTTTTATCAAGTGTCTCTTCTCCGGACTCACAGAGCAAAACGAGATGGAGGCTGAGTATGAAAACGTGAGACAAATTCCACCCACGCCTAGACCGATTCTGGATCCGAATGCATGGCGAGAAGAGGCGATACGACAAAAGTAGCATAAGAAAAACGAAGGGAACAAGCTCTCTCTCAAACTCCAGAATTTGCTACCCTCAGCTTCGCTGTTCAAACTAATACTGCAATCATTTTTTTTAATTTCAGCTTTAGCGTGCCGTCAAATTTTAGCTTAAAGTCTTGTTAATTGCTAACAAAATACTAATCGTGCTATTTTTTACTTCGTTCGTTGAGCTAGAATATTACGTAATTTACGAGCTTATCAATTTTTTACTATGAAAATATTTTCATTACTTCAATTGACTTGATTAACTTGAATTAATTTCCTTTTTTTTCAACAGCTGGTACATCCGCCCCTGCCATTAACGCCATTTTTGACCAGTTTTTTTAAAAGTTGCAGTGGCGTCGATTTTTTTTGCGTTTGAGGATCTCCTAGTTTTTTCAGGGAGCTAAAAAACAGAACAAAATGGTCGACTTACAACAACAATCCACGATGACAACCCAAACCCTCCTACCCTAGGGGAAAATTCTATTTCACCACTGTATGCTATTTTCTAAGGTTTTCTTGATTATTAGTCTGCTGAATTTGACGAAAACGCGACTCATGCATGTTCTTTTTTGTTTTTACTGCCGTTTTAAAAATAGTAGAAAAAGGCATTGTTGTTGTTACCAAAGATTTTGAAAATTTGTCGATAATTTTATGCAAGAAAGGAACCAGCTAAGCAAACTTGGCATTAATTAAGGCTGACGAAGAAAGTCTAACTTCAGAAAAAAAGCACGAGACAAAGGCAGCGCAGCTTGCTGCATAATTATTTCGGAAAATTTAGCTATCATTTTTGTTAGTATCATAGATTATGACTTTTGAGCAATCGAAGACATTTTAATCACTTTACTTTCAAATAACAGATTAAAAACAGCTACAAACTACATCGAGAAACTTTGTAAACAAATCTAGACACGAGGTGTCAAAATACGTAAGAATTTCGAGATAAAAATAAGCTGTTGCTTATCTGGTATGAAAAACATATAAAAAATCTACACTTTTCCGGACATTTTCACGGTAACACGTAATTTCAAAACTTTTATTTTGTTTTAATGATTGATTAAGCAAAATTATAAAGCAATAATCTTTAATAAAACACACGTGTTAAGTCTTTTTCTTAATGAAAAACTAGTGCAATTTTCGAAACATTAGTAAAATATTTTGGAAACTAGAACAATAATTACAACAATAGTGCACTATTTGGATCACTAGTGCAATGTCTTTCCTGGAACAACCAAGCAAAAAAGCTTAGAAAGCAAGAATCGCGTGTTAGCATAAAATTTTATCAAATTTGTGTGTTTTGATGATTTTTTTAACTTTTTGTATCATAACAGACAAGCAACAACAGCTTACAATGCACTGCTAATCTATTACAAATTATGCAAAAGTGTTCCAAAAAATGGACTAGTTTGCAAACTTTGCACCGTTTTTTCAAAGATTGCGCTAATTTTTCATATATGGCACGAAAACAATCTACAAGTTTATTTCATGAAATTTCGTGGGTTGATACTTGATAATTCCTAAAAGTCTGTAATCATAGCCAGTCACAAAAAAATTGAAAAAGTATGACAAAAAACTACCAGTTTTGAAGTGTAATAGAACGTAGTTTTCAAAAATTTTGGCAGAAATTATTAATTGTGTTTTTCAGAGTGTCTCAAGTCAAATAAAATGATTTGAATAATTTGAATAGAAAAAAGGTGCAGTATGTGTGAAGCCCCTAACTGATCTAAACGAGCTGCAAAGGAAAAGTAGAACACCGTGTCTAAGTTGCATAGTTTAATCCTTTTTCTCAACAATTAGCTGACCGTAAATTAAAATAAAATACGTCCTTGTTTTGGTAATGTTTTAAGAACGCAGGTAAAATGTTTAAAAAACAGGCCAAAAAAGACATTTTTCTTCGCGCGTTCCCCCGTCAAAATTAATATAAAGGCGCGTTTAGAAAAAATGTAGGGTTCGTTATTGGTATAGGGTAGATTGGTAGGTAGGGTATAATGGCATTGGGTAGAATGGTATAGGGTAGTTTGGAATATGGTAGATTGTCCTGCCACCCAGTATTCAAAAACTGAATCATTTGTTCAACCATTTAGGAGGAGTAGATTGACACTTATTCAAATATGTACTTTGATAGGTCCATGGCGAAGCACTGTCAAAACTTAAAGTGTATTCGTTGAAACACTTCTGTGCTTCAGAAAGCTGCCCTAAATGTTTTTGGTGTTGAATTCTATCCATCTATTTTACCACGGTGTATGTGTGACAAATATTTATCATAATTGCCTCATAAGGTTTCAGTAACATCGAACGCAGGGAAAACTTAGTGCAAACTTAAGTTTAAACAAATTGGTCAATAAATTATTTGGGTCTAGTTTTAATCAGCTATTTGAATTGCACAGCAAACGAAACATAATAGTAACTGATTCCTATTAATTTTGCTATTTTATATTTTTTTTCTAAAGCTTTTGATCCACACAAAAAAACAATATGTCACATGGTCCAATGGTCCATAAACATATGTCACATGGCCCATTTTGAAATCATATTAAACAGTGCAATACATTTTGCAAAATTTTACTCAAGAAATGTCTACCAAATATTACGGTGAGAATACCTGAGAGTACTGCAGGAAATTTTTATCTTAAAAGTAATGAGAATTATCAATTTGTAATTTTTTTCATTCCATCACAGCAAATTTTATTTAAACCTTTAGAGCTGGGGACAATATTCACCAGTACCTACCAGAGGCAAAATAAAGGATTCAAAGTCTGATTTTGGCTCGTAGATCTTGTTTTTTTGATTTTTCATTTAAATAAATTTCGATAAAAATGAATATTTTTTTCCCGAAGTTCAAGAGTTTTAGAAACTCTAGATAGATAACGTCATTAAAAATTTTTGAGTTTTCAAGCTGATACAAGCATTCAAGTAAAACACCCCAGCAATTGAGCAAATTAAAAAGCTTGACATTTTTGCTCATGAAGGCAACCAAATCAAATAAATAATAAAGATGGTTCGTTTTGGTGGGATGAGATGATTTAAACGAGTTTTGATAGTAAAATAAATAACGTACACTTGAAAAAAAATTTTGATCTAAAATAAATTGAAAAAATAAATATGTAATCAGCAAATTTCAAAATAGTTTTCAAAAATATTTTCCGGGAAACTTCTGCCTTTCTTTCTTAAATTTTAATTCCAGAAAAAATCTAGAAAAATCGAGAACAAGTTTGTTTAGGTAAAACTATTGAACCGTAAGTTTTATAAGTTAAGTTAATCTATTATAAGCCTATTACAAGCCTGCGAATTATGACCAAAAACCCGTAAACATTTCCAGCTATTTTTTCTCGACGCTGGGAGAATTTTAAAGTTCACAAAATTTCTGATAAATTCTTATATAATAAAAAACTTCTTATAGCAAGGGTAGCCGGTTACTCTTCAAGTAGCACATCATCGTCTAATCAGTCTTGAAAAAACCCAAAATCAAATTCAGTTAAAGTTGTTTTTCTGCAAAAACGAAAAAAAAATTTAATAAAAAAAAATTCTAAGCTTCTTTTTTCTTCAGAAAATTTTTGAGTTTTGGAAGTTTGCTTGAGTAAAACTAAATTTCAAAGTCCTAAAATTATTATAAATAGACTAATTTCACCCTGTTCGCTCGCTTTACTCTTTCGAAGTCAGACGAATAATCAAAACTTTTTAACCGGTTTTTCTCAACACTGGGAAATTTTTTTACATTTTTCAATGTCGTTCGAAACACGACTTAAAGTGCTTTTATATGATATATCACTCAGTCCGACGATTAATTGCGTAGCCTGATTTGGCGTGGAAAACCAAAAAAAAAGAAAAAAGTAGAAAAAAAACACCGGAATCAAAGAACCTCGCCATTTTCAATGATCGGAACAAAAAACTTTCATATTTTTTGGTGATAGGTTAGATATATAATCTCTACTTAAAATATGGCCCACTGTGGTAACTTCTTTATCTCTTTTCTTCTTATTCGGGAGTAAGAGCAAAAGTATCAGACACTAAAATAAATTTTAGTCACAAATAAGTATTGAAAATTCTGCAGAACTTCCGTTACTTTTTTAAAACTATCACCTTAATGAAACAATCAGTTGCTCAGTTTTGGTGAACACATCGTGTTCGATTTCATCCGATGGCTCGCTATTCGAGAACTGTCACTTCTTTAAGTTCTGGCATTTCCTCGTTCAAGCCCACAAACGCTTTGACGAAAAGGTCATCCGCACCATTAGTAGCCTCAAATATTGTCAGTCAGATTATAATTACTAAACTGTCAAACATAGTTTTATAAAACACGAAGATATAAAGTGTTCAAGTGGATCTGACAGTTTCCAAAAAATTATTCGTTTTCAAGAGTGCTCTTTGGAAAAATGAGCTTATACTTTGTAACAGCAAGAAAAAAATTTTTTTTTGGGGCTTCCAATTACACGGATAAGAGTTTGGGCTCTATATTCTTAGTAATTCCCAAATCAAACCATTGCATTTTATCGCCACCCTTTCTCATCTCAAGTTTTCCTGTTTAAGCTGTTGTTTATGGGTAAGCAGTTTAGGTGAAACCAAAACAAACATTTTGAAACAAAAAAAAACAGATGTTCTGGAAATATCTTACAACAATCCTATAATTTGTTCCAGCCACAACTTGTTTTCGACAAGATAGCGCTTCCAATCCCATAGATTCAGCATCCAGCTTTTGTTTTATTTCGTTTCGCAGAAACCACAGAATTGGGTAGCATTTCCAAGCTGGCAAGACTCTCTCATATTGGCCAGTAGGTTGAAAGAGACCTGAAAGCATAACTTTTCATGCAAGGAATCTGTGTGTCTTCCGATGGAGCAAAAAACAGAACTTAAATTTTCGACCCTTTTAACCCTCTGAATAACTCTTGAAATAAATGAACATCTCACATAAAATCAAAGGTAAAATTACCTTCAAAGCACGATAAAACACCTTAAGTTTAACACGTGATTTTGCACCCTATTTGGTACATCTAAAAACCTGCAAGAGTATTAACTTTGAGCAGGGGCAGATCTAGGATTTTCTCGAGGGAATCAGTTGTGAAAAAAAAATCGATAATTTGATGACCATTTTTGATCGACAAAATTGAATTTTCGTGTTTCCGGAAAACATTATGAATACCCTATTCCGATTCCCCTCAAAATTACTATATATTGGCGCCAAAGTCTCTTCTAGAAAAATTTTAAGGTCGGTCGGCCAAAACTGGATGAATTTTAATAGTGCCAAAGGGGGACGCTTTTGTTGGTGAGGAGTTGTGACGATAACTCACTGTTTTGACTAATGGTTAAGCGGGCAATTTGGTCCTGACTTGGCTAATAACAGAAACTTGGACATTCGGAACACTTTTAAATATAGAGAAAAAGTGCATAGAGCAGATACACTGATGATGGTGATGATGATGATGATGATGATGATGATGATGATGATGATGATGGTGATGATGATGATGATGATGATGATGATGATGATGATGATGATGATGATGATGATGATGATGATGATGATGATGATGATGATGAGCCCAAAAAATATCGAATCATAATTAAGTAACACTCTTGTGAAAAATCAGAAAACACCTAATTGTTAATTCACATAACTATTTTGTTGAGATTTTTCAACACTGAAAACATTTATAAGTTTGGGTATGGGTTCTTTTTCATAACATTTACGTTTTTCAAAACTCTTACCTTTACGAATGCTTAAAGTTTTATACTGAACTCATGCACGTACCATTAAATATTTTTCCGTTTAAACTCGAGAATATTCCAAACACTACAAAAATGGTTATTACAATCTTCATCTCTTTTGAAAATTTGCGATTAGTGTTACTTTACTTAACTTAAACTTTATCTTGACTCAAAATGAAAAGGAAAAATCAGTATCTAATACAATGTATTTTGAGCATATGTATAGCCCGGTTGTCTGAAAAAAACATAAGGTTGAACGAATAGTTTTAGAAACCGTATATTTCAGCTGTTACTTAGTTTACTTAGTTAGTTGTTTAAGATACCAAACATGGCAATTCACATGAAAAGGAAGTGTTTTTGAAATATTTTTCGGTTCCAGAACAAAAAAGTTTTGAAAACCGTGCAAGTAAAAACTCATGTATGACGATAAATTTTTTTAAGACTGATCACATATGGAAAATGTCGAAAAGTCTAAACAAGCCTGGAGGAATAAAATACACACCGACCACAAACATTCCGTCACTTTTTTTCATTGATTGCGTTACAATAAATAAAAAGCGTAACTTCCTTGCTAACAAAAAAAAACGTTGAAACGATTCTTTTAAACCGAAATGTCACTTTTAGACAAAGAGTTATTGCTTAATGACGGTTTTTGCGGGATGGTCTAATTTGCTCGTCAACCAAGTCCTAGGCCCCTTATTTAAAGTTGCCCTAAAAAGTTTTGTTGCATTTACTCTTATTTCTTTTTACATTTGTTATTAAAATGTTTATTTTGATTTTACTTTCAACTGGTTTTATAGCATTAGTATACCAAAAAAAAATTTAAAGTAATTTTTCACTTTGCTTATTCGGTTCACTTTTTGTATCCTGATGTAGTTGTAGTTTTTTCTTCATAAGGGGAGAGAAAAGGGGTAACTTTGTAAACATTTTAAAAGACTTTGTAAAAGTTGTTTAGTTTGTAAAAGACTTTCTTTTGTTTAGTCTGAAAAAGAAATTTCCTTGGCCCTGTTTTTTGGATCAAAAATGCCAGTTTATTATGAAGAACGTCGTCTGAACTAAGTTTTACACTATGGCTTGTTGTTAATTTGGAACCGGTTAGAAACTAGTTATTTAAATTATATTCAATTTTCTGTAAAGTATTCATTACTAACCAATCAAAATCCATGACCGTATTTTACTCTGTATTTGAAAACCTGACAACCTAGTGGTTCACAAAACTCAATATTAAAAAAATGAAATTAGCTACTTTCTTCTCTCCTGTAACTTTGCAAAAAACCGGTAAATCTCTAGGTTTTTTACACTGGGAATTATAGGAGTAAGAATAGGATTGATATTGGACTGAGAACTTGCACGAACCTATCGACATCAATTAGATAGCGTGATAAACAGACGGTGTACCCTGTCCCAGTTTACCCTTTGAGAGGGCCATCCAGGATTTAAAGTCATCTGAGGCGATCAACGAGTCTCGAGCAAGCCTAAATCTAATTCAGCTAGAGTAACAAATAAACAAATCAAGAGATAAAAATTAGCTTATTTCCACGTCTCAATATGTCTAATGAAGCCTTGAGTCAATCTACAAGATGAATTTCCATCGCAAATCGGATAGCGACGAAAACCAATTACACGTTGCAAAACAAAAATAGGCACAATCGACGATAGTTTACAACTGAAAATTTATGCAGAAAAAAAATATTATAAAATAACCTGCATGAATTGGAGCCGCACATTTAAAAATACATAGCCTTATAACATAGGCAGTGTATTATTACTTAAAATAACTACCAAAAAGAAGTCAATTAAAACATATCTAACTCAAAACTTTAAATAAGCAGCAAGTTTTCTGAAAACTTTATTTCTTTTTTACTGATTAATTATTAAACGAAAAGAACCAAAATAAAACATAGTTTTTTTTGAATCTTTAGTAGACAAAACGAGTAAAACTTGAAAAACCAGTAGAAAAACGTATTTAACTTTCGTTTTTAAAAACTAATTTAACTTAAATACAAGATCATCAAAATTCCTCGATGTGTCTTTAACCTTATTTTTCAAATTTACTTAAGCTCGAAGATCCCAAAGTCTTCTTCTTGATTTTACTTTCAAAAGTCTTTTAAAATTTTAAATTATAATTTATCAATGACTATACTTGGATCAATATTCTTAATTAATTCCTATTTAGAGATCTTCAAGAATTAGATCATCTAGGTTTTCCTTGGATGGATCAAATTTAAAACATTCAAATTGAATCAATCAATCAAAATGAATCAAAAAGTTAATAACTTCGGTTACTGATCTTTTGCTTGATCGCTATTTTTTGTTTGACCCACGTTCAAAATAAACCATAAAATTAATCAGCTCTAAAAAACTTAAACGATTTTTTTCTGTCTTTATTATACCTAAAACATGTAGTTTCATTTAGTAAATTGCAACCCTCATCTCGATCCCCACCTAACTAAGATTAAGAAACCTTAATTGCAGAGAACGCTGCTCAATCCGGAGCAGCACACTTCATTTGAAAGAATTGATCTTCTATCTCTCCAACCCCCTTTGCTACGACAAACATACCACCCGAGGATTTAAGATAACGTTCACAAAACAATCAAGGACTAATTGTTTGAGAAATTATATCAATAAACACCTGGATTGTATATCATTTTTTCGTACGATTTTCTATGTTAAAATCAAAATAGGAGACAAACAAACGACAGTTATCCACAATTGTCTCATTAACGAGTCCCGACACAATCTCGTAATAACACCACATAAACACAGAGTAGGTTTTCTGAAATGAAAAAAAAACAATCGCAAAAAAAAACAAGTTTCACCTACTAACAAAAAACAAATTCTACAGAATCGTTTTTCAAGAAAACAAAAAGCAATTTCAGAATCAATTTATAACAGCATATCTACGTTTCATCAATTCAAAAATTCAAAAACAACAAAACAAAAAAATTTTTTTTAGATGTACGACCATTTTCTGACTATGAAGCCACATCAACATCATCTTTAAAAAACAGTAAAAGTAGATTAAAAACACCTAGAGCAAAAAACTAGTCTGAACAAATATATCAAATCAAACCATAAGACAAAATGAATTATAAATTTCTTATAAATTTATAATTCATAAGGAAACCTTATAAATTAAGACAAGTACAGTTTTGTCACGATTTTAATGAAAAAAAAACTTGCTTTGCGTGTCTTTTTTTAGTTGTATTTTTTCTAAGAAAAGACAACCTTTCGTCTCGCACGGAGTCTTGCTCTAAATTGTGAAATCCACTCCCTGCAATCACCTTTTTGCACATCACTTCAATCTCTCTGGACTCACGATAATCCCCAATCATCATATTTTTTTTCACAGGCACTACATTTAACTCTCTCAGAAACTCAGAAAACACTCCTATATGAAAAAACTCAGAAGTTTAAAGCTTCTCTAGACCCCGAATGGGTGGAACTAGTTTGAAAATAGTTATTTCAATTATATTTTATTTCCTTGTAAAATGTTCATTAGTAACCAATCGTGATCCATAACTAAATCCTAATCTAATTTTGTAAGCCTGAGGAAACCCTAGTGGTTCAGAGAATTTATAATGAAGATTCAAATAAGGTTTATTTTTCTGTCTTCTAATTTTGCAATAAACCCGTAAATCTCTAGATCTTTTGAGACTAGAAAATATAAGAGTAGGAATAGGATTGGTATTGGACTAACGAGTTGAAAGAACTTCTCAGGCCGAAAATAGATAGCGTGACAAAAAACTGTAAACCCTATCCGAAGTTCTCTATGAGAAAGGCCCTCCGGGACCTAAACTCCCAGGCCCAGTGTTAGATCTATCAGAGCGCGCACAAAGAGCTCTAAGCTTGATTTGAGGCCTGATTGAGTTAGTTGATCATCATTTTGTTTGCTTGGTTGTATGCTCTTTCAGGAGTTCAAACTTAATATGATAAAAGCCAATAAAAAGCTTGTGAACTATTTGAGCTATGGGTTATGGTGTATGGCAGTAAAGCAGTTGAGCAACAGTTTTGACGTTAATCTTAGTTTTTGAGTGCATTAATTTTAACTTTTGTTTGATCACCAAAAGTATAATACCGTTTCTCGATATGATTTTCATACTGAACAAACGATGATTAATTTAGCAGTCAATTGGTAACTATGTTCAATAGTGATTATCATTATAAAATATACTTCTTGAGCTATTTATTCATGCAACTTGCAATAGACAAAAATGAATCGCTTGAATACCTTACACAAAACGACGAACTGCTCGATCCTGCTTTTAGCGAGGACAGCAATCCTTCTGATGTGGCAGAAAAAGGGCGGTTCACTCAACTTATCAATGAAATGAAAAGAAAGCAACTATCTAAGCAGAAGGTATTACATTAAAGCTAAATGTCGCATCATTCATTTACTTTTCGCAACTTAAGGCTTTATGTCGCAACTTAAGGCTTCATAAGGAATAAGTACATATCCTTACCGGGATTATCCATTTTCCATCTTTAGCCAAAAAACTTCCAATTGATAAAATGGCGAAAAAATTGTTTCAGATTGTTCATTCGAATTTGACCGACACAATGGTTTTTTTTTTCTAGGAAACAGGTTATAAAATACGTTCGCAATTTTGATTTCTTTGGCGAAGAAAAACCGCATACATTTTTTTGGAAACTTGTTGATCAATGCAAGCATAATCAATACAAAATGGTCAGCAAAAAATTCTAGAACATACGGAAGTTTTGTTTTTTGAATTATTTACATAAGAAAACCTTTTGTGAAAAAAATAAAATTGAAGTTCGATAACGTTAAATGGCCAAATTTTAGAAAGGAGCCTTCAAAAAAACGACAGTCTTTTTCGTAGCCAAAGAAAAGTTTCAAAACCTCAGACTGAAGTGCTTGGACGGGTTCTTCAATTTCCGTTCTGACAACCTCACAGAGCAAACTACGTCTTTCTGCTCTTGTGTGCACATGTTCGACGAAGCGTCAAAGAGTCTCGAAGGAAAAGATTTTCTCCCGTGTTGCTATCCATTTGCCCATGAAGTGTGTGCTGTAAAACCAAATATCGAAAAAAGTTATTCAGGTTTAAAAAATTAAATAATTAAAAATTCATCATGTGTTGAACACAATTATAGATCAATTTTTTGCACCTGAGGCAATAAATATTTTGCCGCAAGGGGCAGTTGACACAATTTCAAAAAGTCACAACTCGTCGCAGAGCAATTTACCTTAATGATAAGTAAAAAAAAACAACTCGAAATTTATTGGCTCAGCGACACCCAGCGACCAAACGGCTTTGTCTTACCAAGTGGGGCGTTTAATTGGCTTGAAATAATAAAAAAGTACTTAGTGTTTAAAAAAATTCGAAGTGTCAATTGCCTCAAATATGTCAATGAAATTATTAACTGACTCACTGGATTGATCGGACATTATTTTTTTACAAAAAAAATTGTAGATACTCATATACTTCTTGTTCGAAAAGGAAGCACTTTTTTTTTCATTGGGTCCTATATTTCGTACTTCTTCAAAATTTTTCATTTTAAAAAATATCCGCAAGACAAAAAACTCTGCTGACGCTGTAGGACTATTAAAATGGTTTTATTTGAGTGCCATAAACGAAAAAAGCATGCAGATAAATGCTTTTTTTTAACTTTAAGGTTTGCAGTAACAATTTTTACCAAGCAATTTTCTTGTATTGTATATAATTGAGATACGTTTATTAGGTCAATGATTTAAAGTAACTTTTCCTTAATTAGGTCAATATGTCTCGAAAACCTTACACCTAAATACTCGATATTTTTGGTTTTTCGAGAAGATGTTTCATTTGATTTGTGGAACCTTTTTCTCCGCTTGTAATCATTAAATAAACTTTCTCTGTTATCAGTAAAAATTTATTTGCTGGCATCGGCATTCAAAATACTTTCAGATTTCTGTAATGCTGCGGAAAAATCATTTATATAGAGTAGGCAAAACATTGAGCCAATTAGTGACCCTTGCGGGACTCCAGTTTTAATTGGTTTCATGCTAGACTGAGCAGCTTGATGGCAAAAAACTAATCTATTAGGGAGAAAAGTGTTTAGAAATGGGTGAATTGGAGCCATTAAGCTTGGCATTTGACATTTAGAACTAAATGATCAACTACATCAAAGGCTTTGGACAGATCTAAAACAATCAAAATATACACGTTTTGTGCTTGCCCTCTCAAATATTTCTAAGAGATCCACTATTGAATCAATCCAACTTCTACATATATTTCGAGGTTTTCATTTGCATCTCTTATTGCCTTATTGATCCTGAGTTTAGCTGAGCACACACGCCATGATGATCAAATATTCTTTTTATGGTTTTGTAGTGCTGCAATCAAATTTTTCGAAACTATATCTAAAGTGGAACTACTGGTGATTATCATTTTTTTTCACAGATGTCAGCAGAACAACGCATTGCTCCAAGACATATCTTCTGACTCGTGATTACATCAAATCTTTTATCATACAAACACTCAAACTTTTTGTAGAAGCACAATTATCACAAAATTGCATCAAATGACCAAATATGAATCGTTTGTGATTTTAAAAAAAAATTGTTTTAAAACAACTGATTTAAGAAACCAGCAGAAAATTGCATTAACGCGGATGAAGTTTCACTATCGTTATTTATTTTAATATTTTACTTCAAAATTCCAGATACAATCAAGTTTACAAGCTTTGATTACCTCAATTTATCAATTAATTAGGGAAATCCAGAATTTCTACTTTTTTTCTATAAATTTGTATCTTTATAAAACATTTTCTCACAAATCAGCTGCCAACTGCATCATCTTCATTGGTTTTTACGTTTTATACCAGCTCTTTCAGTCGGCCAAGATATTGTCTAAACTCTCCAAAAAAACTAACGGAAAAGATAATGTTTAAACGAAATCATCAAATTTGATGTAAAAAAAATTAAGGTTGGAGAAAATTTTTTATTTGAAAAATTTCGTTCATTACTCAGCCAGGGAACATTTTTTGTTTGTTTTTCTTACGATTTAGTCAGAACATCATACTTTGCTGTCAAGATAATTACTTAATGACTTAAAGATCCAATCATTATTAGATTGAATAAAGGTTTATAAATCAGGTCGAATTTCCATACAGTTTTCGGTGATAAACTTATATTTCATTCATTTAGTTTTTTCTTCAAGATCCGCTTTGAATCTTCCCTAGTCGATCAAGGGAGGTTATCTTGCAAGATCTTGCAAGATTCTTGCAAAAGAGGGTTACCTTGCAAGATCTTGCAAGATGGAGGTTATCTTGCAAGATCTTGCAAGATGGAGGTTATCTTGCAAGAATCTTGAAAGAATCTTGCAAGATAACCATCCCAAAATATCTGTCGAAAAACACAAAAAAAATAACAGAAATTAGGTGTAAGATCAAAAAAATTGTTTCTAGAACGAGAATCCAAAACTTTAAATAAATGCTTAACGAATAAAATTAGACAAAAATCATGCGTTAAAAAGTAGTCGCATATTTGTTGTTAATTTATTCAATGAGATTAAAAGTATCAACCAATCAAATCTTTTTAATTTATTCGCAATTATTGCGGCTACTGGTTTGCGAAAATTGAAGGATTATTGGTCAAAAAATTTTTGTGACGAATTGCTTTAATTAGTTCAAACCGGGGATATTTAGTTTTTTCGACTATCGATTTCTAGTTTACTTGCGTTCATTACTCCTTTGCAATCTTCGATTAGCTATGTTCTAGGAAAGTGAAGCTTTCATCACAAACGACTTCTTCTCAAATGCGTTTTTCCTATTTTGAGAGATTAAGGTATAAGTAGTCGATCAAAACTTGAAGATAGCCGCCTATCACAAAAAAAAGTTTTAAAAAAAGAAGCTTTCTGGGGGCAACCGCCTAGCGGGCTGTGTGTATGTAAGCGTAGCTAAGATTGCTTCCTTCTTCCACGAACGCTACTTGGTTGTCTTCGCGTGTAAAGCTGTTTTGCCCAAAAAAATTGTATCTTTAAAGATCCTGCAAAAAAAAGGTTATCTTTAAAGGAGGTTATCTTGCAAGATCTTGCAAGAATCTTGCAAGATCTTTTAAAGAGATGCATCCTCTTTAAAAGAATCTTGCAAGATTCTTGCAAGATCTTGCAAGATAACCTCCCTTGATCGACTAGGGTTAGTTCCCTCTACAAATTGCTTTTACAGCTCCGTAAAAATAACTGCAAAGTAGTGTTTATTTTTGTTTAGTGGTTCATATTTAGGTGGATTTGTTCTCTCTGCCGGTTGATTTTACTCGTTGACGAACAATTTCTTGAGAATTATTTATGTTTTCCGGAAGACATGCTACTGCTGGGAACGTGTAACATCGGTTTTTTTTACAGTGAATAGCATCTGTTTTTTTAGCATTTTTGGGTCATAGCATAGCACTGACTTCGTACTTTTTTGGTAGAAGCATTCAAGTTCAGCGCATCGGTGTACTTTCTTAAAGCATCTTTATTTGGTGGCAACTGCTCCATAAAATGAAGCATTTTTGATTGATTTTGTTTTTCAATTTTATTTCCCACAATAATATTCGAGACAGCTTCTACATAATTATTGAATTCTATAATCACAGAAAGCATAATACCATAACGGAAATCACCTTTAGTAGGCACAATACGATACGCTTTTGAATCAATATTCCTTAATGACAAAATCTTATTTTTTTGAAAAGTTTTCAGGATTCCTCGAAGAGAATTTTCTCTTTATAGGCGCCCAAGCCAAAACCACAGAGTCTCTATATCACAGCAGTCTCTATATCTCTCCATTCAAAACTTTTGAGGCAGCACTCTGCGTCGTAGTAGCATCCATGCATTATAATCTGAAAGTTCAAAACACTTTTTTCCAAAATAGATATAAATCTAATATTGAATTCTGAAAATTGGTTTTTCTAAGACCTTGAACTGATTTTGTTCGCTTTTATGTGCTGTTTATTGAACAAAACAGCACATAAAAGCAAGTAAAATCAGTTCAAGGTCTTACAAAAACCAATTTTCAGAATGCATTATCATTTTTGTATCAAGTGTATCACGAGTCCATCCATGAAATTTGAAAATTAAAACGCATTGCAGAGAACTGCCCTCTTGCTTGTTTTCGTTGCTGCCAAATGTGATTGGTCGATGAGTGGAGCCGGTTTGTTACGCGCGGGATGACCATTCTACAGAAAAATCCCGGATCTTAACCTTCTCATAAGATTTGTTGAAAATCTATTTTTACAATTTTCTCACAATTTCTAAAAATTTTTCTTCTTATAGCTAACAATAGTTTTTGAGACCTGCAATCAACAAAAAATGTATCAAATCAATTCAAGAGGAACTTTTAACGTAAAAAATTTTAACTCTTAATTCTTGTTATGAAATTTGAAATCAAATTGATGAAGAGTGCGCAGAGGCGCCAAAAGTTACGGTCCTATTAGAAAAATTAGAACAATAGCAAAAATTGGAACAAAAACAAAACATATTTTGAAAAAATCTATAAAAACTTACATGTCGAAAAATATTAGAAACTGTCCTTGACGAGTATCTGAAAAGGTCCAATTTTTTTTCAAACCTCTACAATTAAAAACGAAGAACTAAAAACCGATATCAATTTACTTCAATATTGACCCTTCTTTAAGTGTAACATAAAATTCATTTATAATCAAAAATATCAATTTTTGCAAGCACCTACTTCGTTATTTAGCTATTCAACAATACTAAACGCATTCATGACTCCTACAACGACACACAGCGCGAAGATGAGTTGGAAGCAGCTATCGGACAATTTCGAGACTTTTTTGCAGAGATGTTGACGGTGTATTTCAAGTGTCTTCATTTCGCATCGACAGGATTGAGAGACGAACGAAACCACGCAAAATCTACATATCAAATGAGCATTTTCTTGCTAGTGTGGTCTGCAATTTTGAGTTTATCGATAAATCAATTTTGCTCCTCATTTAATTAAAACCTGATTTGAATTTTTTCTGTATTTTAAAAAATATAAGTTTATTACTATACCAAGGTTTTACCAGATTAAGAAGCAGCTCAGTTCAGTCAATTAGCAGTGTGTTTAGTTCGACGGATAATCGGCCCATTTGGTTCAAAAACGCTCGAGAAACGGTACAAGTTTGGTGCCGCAAGTTCAAGTTGTTTCAGCTTTTAGCAGACGCAAATTTTTTGAATGTAATTGTAGTTGCGCCTGATTTCATTTAATTCATAACATTCGGGGTCACAATATCAATTTGTCGCTCGAAGACATGGTAATAAAGTCAAGAAAACTTGTTTTTTTTTTGTAGCTGGCTTTTTCTGCAAGTGCTCCAAGCGCTCCTAGGAGTTGGAAGGGACTATGACCAAGAGTGGATTCTTCCCGAGAAAAATCAAATACTTGAAACACTCTTTGTGCATCAAATGTGATATCATATTTAAGCATCTTAAGAATTGGATTCAGAAAAGATGTTATACACGTTTTTAGGAGTCAATTGTCAAGAAAAACTGGTGTGAGTATTTTGGCTCATCAGAATTATTCGAACTGAACAGAGCAAACTGCAACAAGCATCCCGGCTCGAGGTTTGCGATTTATGTTTCGATTTATGAGTTCGAGCGTTTTAATTTGTACTTTATATGGCGTGTGTGGGGATGTTTTTACAACAAAATCTCAAATTAAAATTAAAATTCAGCAATGAAAAATGCTGCCATTGCAGGGCCGAATTTTTCATAGTTTTGCGAATTTTAGGATCCTGGAATAGAAAAACGAGTTTTTGAACATGTTTATAATTTCTAAGTGGAATCCGGTTACCAAAAAGTTGCGAAATCCACAAGCAAATGCCTTGTACTGCAAACTTTTCGGCACATTTTTTGTGGAAGGATCAAAAGTCTTTAACATCATATTTGCGCAATGCTTTCATTGCCTCGCCGAGCTCGGGCAGTGTGGTAATAAATTAAATTCCAGAAAAGTTGTCAACGAATCACTCATAGTTTGGGCCGAATATCTTAAAAAGGTTCGTAAATTTTTTTTACAGAAATTTGATGTTAAAATAATTGAAGTGTGCAATGGTTCATTGCTTTTCATTGTAATTTTTGTTCATTAAGTAGTTTTTTCTTTAATTTTTTTGCGAGATGTGAGCAATCTGATATCTTCAGAGTGAAATATATTTTTGAAGCAGCCTCTTGCCGCTGATTGTTTGCTTTTTTTTGTTCAATCGATTCTGGGGTATTACCTTTAGTGTTCTCTTGTTTACAAAAAATTATTTAATATGGTCATATTTTCTACCTAAAAAACAGAACTTGAGTTTCCAGTTTGTCAGCTTATTTTTTCTGTTCAATTGTAAAATTTGTAGCTTTGGTAAGAAAACTACGCTATATGTTATATGGGATAATAGTTAAAGATCTGAACAATTAAATAATTTTTTTAAGGTAACTACGTTCCTAACAAATTATAGTGAACGACTTCATTTAGCAGCTTAATTTTTTAAGGGTACTACATGCTTGACAAGCTATAGTGAACGGCTTCCTTTAGCGTGTACTAAAAACCCTAAAACATTCTCCAAATAAATCATAGTTTTATACTTGGCTTTTTAACAATGGTTTGTGATTATTAAGAGAAACTGAGTTTATACCTTTTTCAAAACTGAAAAAGTAAAAAGTTATTTTCTGAAATGATATATTTTTCATGCATGCGATGACGTCATCAAGCATTGTTTAGCGTGTACTTGCATTAATTCTGGAGATTTTTGGTTCACTTTCAGACTTATGTCATTTGCAACTGCATAGCCAGATTTTGGTTTTTCAAACTGAAGTTTTCTGAAAGTGCTATAGCCGTTTTTGCAAAACCCACTTATACACTTTTTGAAAAAAAATTATTGCGAGATTTTACGTTAAAAATTTAGCAGGATTCAAAAAAAAACGATTGCAGGTTTATCGCCATCGCAAAAAATTCAATTATTTATTTCATTAAACAAATCCACATTGTAGACAGAAGGTTTTTTTTTGTTTGAAAACCAAAATATTTTCAAACATCATATTTAAAGCTTTTTGTCTGTGTTTCTAGATAAAAATGATAATGAAACTTCTTCGTAGAGTTTATCAAAAACTGGCGTCACAAAGATTGGTCGATAACTTTCCGCTACTCTATCATTTCATTTTTTATATCGTTGTAATGTACGCTTCTTTTTAGCTTATCCGAAAAAGTATTCGAATTGATACATTGATTTACTTTGAACTGTAGTTTTTCACCCGTTACAAATTTTGAATGATTAACAATGGTATCATCGTAGGACCAAAAGTTTCATTACTTTGTATAAAATGACCACAAAACGGAATTTCAGTTGAAAAACTGCACCTGTTCAGTTTTCAAAGTCAAAAAAGTATGACGAGCACCTCGGTCGGCTCTCCCCCCCCCCCCCCAACCTCACAAAAGCATCAATTTGCCATAGCCTTATTAGTCCGTATGCCAATTTTAAAAACAATCACACAATGTGAACAAATTTTACATTAGTAAATTTTTGCAGTTGGGGGGAAGGAAAAAGAGCCCCTCGGTCCGCAATCAGAGGCTATTAAAATCAAAAACCGTTTTCAATTTTGAGCAAATAAAACTGGGGGCTCTTTTTCCTTTTCCCCCACCTGCTAAAATTTACAAGTTAAAATTTTGTTCAAATTGTTCGATTGTTATGAAAATTGACAAGCAGGCCATGACAAACATATTTGGACTTCATAATAAACCTTGTAAAACCACTCGCTACACCCTAAAACTGATGCTCATGTGAGGTGGGGTGGGGGGGGGGGGGCTGGTTTTTCTTAATTTGCTGTTTCTCCCTTCTTGTGATTTTCACCAAAAGGAAGCTTACGTTTTCCTTGCCTGATTGTTTTGAAAACTCACTTTGAACTGAATTGAGTTTGAGTTCGAGGCTCTTTTTCCTTTTCCCCCCACCTGCAAATTTTTACATGTAAATTTGTTGATTACATTGTCCGATTGCAATGAAAATTTACATACAGACTAATAGGGCCACGACAAACATATTTGGTCTTTATACTCAACCTCGTAAAACCACTCGTTAAACTAATATATTGAAGGTCGTGTGAGGTGGGGGGGAAAAGGAAAAAGAGCCGAGTTCGATGTAGGTCCGAATAAAATATGATCACAAAATATGAAATATATACATCAGGAATGCTTTACGGGTTATTCATCCCTTCAGGAAGCATCCTTTTATGTTACCTAGAACAGATTAAGAGCTCTAAAATAAAAATTACTGGTAGTCAAAAAAGTGAAAACATATTTTTATTCTCACGCACGTAAAACCTAGAGAACGTTTTACAAAAGACTTGAACCCAACTTCAGACAATGATTTGAGGTCCTTAAGAATTAAATTATTATCGACTAAACAATTATGAGCCTTGATGACTTTGACTGAAATCGACTTTTTAATTTTGGAGGTTCTAATGGGAGTAAACATTTTGTCTTAGATCTGGTTGATCTTACATTCCAACAATCATCTAAATATGAAAAAGTGAGTGCTGATTCTTTTCTGAGGAGTCTAAAAAATTTCACATGGATGGTATTAACCCAATTGCTAGCACATTTATCGTGAATCGAATCATGTCTAACTTTTTTCGCAGCGTTTGTATCTGATTCTGATAACTTTACATGTGCTGTGCGTTTTGGAAAAAAAACACGTGCAATTTTAATAGACTACCCGACGTTAACTAAGAAAACAATTGCGAAGTTCGCCGGCAAACAAGATTCCAACACAAAAGTCTACTTCAATCTAAACTGTCCTCAACTGTTCAAACTGTCTTTCTTCTGAGATTAAGATTAATCCCCAAATCGAACCACAATTTCTTGACAATGGTAAACTCATACCAGGCGAACTAGTCATAACTAACTGATAACTATGACTTATTAGCCGTAAATCAAGAGGTGATTAATTCGGATTTACCTTCCAAATATGGAGTCAAATAACGAGAAGGAAATCCGAGCTCGAACTGATAAAGACAGAATTCCACTACAGTCGTACTCACACGTCGGATCTGAGGTGATGACGACGTCAATTATTCGGTCTGATGACTTGAGTGCTGAGGTAGTAAATTATGTTTCTACTTTTAAGAGGCAGTCAAAGTTGCTTATATATTCTTTCATAAACCCCTTCTTTTGGGTTTATTGAAAAGGTTTCAATCTGAGAATGCCCCAACTTAATGATTTCATGAGGTCTCCCTTCCCTCGAGCACTCTAGTTTTTTTTACATCAGGGGCCAAATGGCTCGTTGCCAAATTCCAACTCTTAAAATTACGACATAACGTTGTCTAAAAATGTTCATAAGGCTATTTGCATGAAGAAAACACATTAGAAAAAAATCTGAAAGTTAACCTAAGTTAACGCTGAAGCTTTTTATTGCCGCCTAACGCTTTAAATTTTTGTAAATAGGTTTCTTTAATTGAATTTCAGACAAATAAACAAAAAAAAACAGAAGGTTATAAAACATAGTGTTGGGCGGGGTTATTTAATTGGGCTTTTTTCATTTTTCCACACCTGCAAACCTTAACAAGTAAAATTTTGTTCAAATGGTCCAATTATTATGAAATATGTTCAGGCTTCATGACTAACCTTGTAAATCCACTCTTTGCACCAATAAATTGATGCTGCTCGTGTGAGGTTACGATGTAGGGTATGAAGAACAAATCTGTTCACAGTTTGTTCACCATGCCAAGCTTCATTGCATTATAACTATGTTTTACAAAATTCAAAGGGTAGGTTTAGAAAACTATTTTCCACTGACCGCCCGCCCCCTCCCCACATTAGAATTTCAGTTATGGAAAACTAATTTTACATTGCCATTAAGTAAAGAAATTTCGCATTGTGAACAAACTAACTTTTGTGACCATTTTTTTCCCCAATTTTTCTAGCTTACTTCGTAACATCACGCATTCAGGCATCATAACACGTTGGATAAGACAATTAAAAATCAGATAATTTAAAATGTGGGGTAGCGGGGGGGGGGGGTTGTAAAAGAGCCCAAAAGAGCCAGTTTTCAATAGTTTTTCTCCACCATGTTTTTATAGGCCCACAAGACATCAAATTGTTTGGGGAGTTCTTGATTATGCAAGTAAAAGACAAAAAAATTCTTCAAACTATTGAAGCAGATGATAATGACGAGGCTGAAAGAGTTTCCTACTACGCTATCATCATTTTAAACAAATTGTTTAAAAGAACCCAAACAAATAAAGCCTAATGGTACCCTCAATTAAAACTTTTATTAGGTGGCAGCTGAGCCGAACAACCGGGCGGCGGCACTTATGGAAGAAGAGGAGCCGAGCAAGACTTCGCGGCAGTCGTGGTCGAACCATCTTGACTTCGTGATCACTCTGCTGGGTTTTGCGGTTGGACTGGGCAATTTGTGG
Source organism: Symsagittifera roscoffensis (assembly GCF_963678635.1). Taxonomy (NCBI): domain Eukaryota; kingdom Metazoa; phylum Xenacoelomorpha; order Acoela; family Convolutidae; genus Symsagittifera; species Symsagittifera roscoffensis. Next base: position 30,420,468 of record NC_087066.1, read on the forward strand.
CGCTTCCCTTATCTATGTTTCCAACACGGAGGCGGTACGTATTTGCGTTAATTCAAGCTACTATATTTGTTTTTGGCTGAATTTGTGTTTCGAAAATACTTTTTTCAAATTAATTTTTTAATATTAATTTTTTCAGTAAATGCTGCTGAGCTCTGATATTTTGTTTTCATTAGGAAATTTTACCATTGGTTGGCCAAATAAATAGCGTAAAAAAGCAAAATAGCTAAACTTTTAGGGGTTCGAAATCTTGGCAAACTGTTAATTCAGAAAAAAGATAGATGACCAGGGTGGAATTGGGGGAGGGGTGAGATTAAGGAGGCGGGGAAAGGCGGGGATTTTGGACGCTCTTCAATTGGCATGTTGTGATTGTTCTTACTCAATTATCTCATTTTGGCTCTTTTCCAGTTTCCCACCTCCCGGGTAAAATTCCAAAGTAGGCGGCTCAAAAATTGTTCACACGGTATTTTGCATGTAAAAAATGTTGTCAAAATTTGTTCACTTGTTCACGCTGACACGTTTTGATGCAGTTTATAACCTGAAAAATATTTTTAAATAGACTTTCACATATTGAATTTCAAAAAAAATCAAAGGGGGGACTGGAAAAGAGCCCTCATTTTAATTAACCGGTCATAAATGACATTGACTATCGCAATTGACCTCCTTCGGAGTGAGCAAGCGTCAGTGTTATTGTGTCTTAGTTGTAATTAACACATTTTTAATTGAACTCTAGTCTTTATCTTTTTTTATTTTAAGCTAGATTAGTTCGAGTTTTAGTACATTTTATTATGGCGCAGTCTTCTCTAAATGAATATGGCATGATACTATCGATCCCTCATTCCAATGGGAAGATTGCAGGGATATGTTCCAATTGGCATTAAAAGCTAAAGAGAATATCGATATAGATAACTTATTCAATCCACTGGAATTTCCGAAACCGGAGATTTCACAATTGTAGGAAAAACCTCGAAGCGAATCGACGACGGCAAAAATGGAACGCTTAGCTTAGAATGCAGAAGAAAGAAGCAGATTCAATGATTCCAAAAACGCCCGAATCAAATTGGACACCAAGAAATTCAATGGAGTGCGAATGGATGAAGCAGACAAAAAGATCCACTTCATGCTATACCCAGCACTTGGCAATGAGAATAGGAGATTTTCATATTCTTCTCAAAAAATTTTGCAAATGTCAAAGTCTTTCGGGTAAGTTTTGCCGAACTTTGGTATCTTTAAACCAAGTTTTTATTAGAAAACCCAATGTAACATTCGAACGCCATAAGTTACTCAGTAGACGCCAGAGAGACAGTGAAAGCTTGGAACCGTTCTGGGGCGCTCTAGCAGAAATGGCAAAGAACTGCGATATATCCAGCGGGAGGATGAGCGCGATTTGTCCATCTTGTAATTTAAAACGACATATCACAAAAAATTGTAAATCTCGAAGAAAAAACGTATATTCTGTATATAATCTGGAACTTGTAGATACCGAAAATGTAAATCTGTCGTATCAACCTGCTGTAAAAAACGATGTACATAAGAATTGTTGCGGTGTAATTATTTGCATGGTCGTAAAAAAGACAAAGTGATAACGACGATCATTCGGTATTAAACGTGACGACGATATTTGACAATAATGGAAAATAAATGAAGAAACTACTTAACATTGGATTGGAAAGGAAAATTTCGTACTTCTAAGAATACAGGTGGACTCAGCTAAACCACTAAGCTTTTTGAAAAAAAAGTACCTCACTAACCTAAACTACGTGATCCACAATTCAAAATTATTGCTGTCGACCAAGCTACGAAACACCTCTACTGCGCCTTCACGGATGATCCGATAACGATTGTGAGACAAGTCATCGTGCCAATAAGATCCAACCAATGAACGTACAATGATACAGCTTTCTTCATAACCGATGGGCACGATTGAAACATCCTTGGAAATGACAATCCACCACACGTCGGAACAGAAGTCGTGCAAAAACTTTTTCCACACTACCAGAACAGCATTAAAAGCATTGAAAGTAAATCATTCAAAAACTCCGTCAGATTATACAAGATTGGAACAGAAAATAGTTTCAAGAAATTCAATCAAATAGTTAACAGAGTTGTGTGAATAATGAACTAACTCAAGAGTACCCATTTTCACGAACCGCTGAAACCAATACAATTAAAAGAGCGTAGGGTTCCGCTATTTCCATTTCGGCGCTAAGCAAAGAGCTCGACAGACTAATCTTAGAAGTACACATTAAAAAGCTAGAATCATGCGACAAAGATAAATTTATCAGCCAAATAGTAATAACCTGCAAGAAAGATAAATCAATATACTTCGCGTTAGACGCAAAATTTTTAAACAAGCAAACTTTCAAAAAGAAATACCAGATTCCAAACATAGATGAACTAGTAGATAAAGTTGAATCTCAACTATCAGAAAAAATGGACCGAGAATTCTGGTTTAAGAGTTTAGACCTTATACAGCCATTTTAACTTAGAAGACTTTACGAGTAAACAATGTAATTTCAGTATCGTTGGAGGAAATTTAACTGGTACCAATCAGTTTTTAACGGTGTTAGACGGACTTGTCGATGTATCAAAAAAATTCTAAAGAGCAATGGACTCAACTATTGGTAATATTCCTTTTACTGTCGTTTACTTCGATGATATTTCAATATCTTCCACAAGAAGTTTTAAAAAACGTAAAAAAAACGTTGAAAAGATTTTAACTACAATTGACAATAATATTTTTGCTGTCAAATCGCGGCAACGCTAATTTCTCAAACGGGGAATTCAGTGCCATGGTTTCAAATTATCTAATTAAGGAGTAATCCCACTGGAAGAAAAAACCTTAGCAAAAAAATCTATACCAATCCCTCGGAGCTTGAAGAAGTTACGCTCATTTTTCGTATCTACTAATCAATTTATGAAATTCGTACCAAACCTCGCATCATCGGGAAGTCCATTGAGACCACTTTTTAACAAGAAATTGATATTCACCTGATCAGATGACCATACCATAGCTTTCGAGAAAAATGAAACAGAAATTGTTAACTTAACCGATAATACACGCTTCGATGTTAAACTGAACACAAAAACAAAATCCGACGCATCGTAGGCGCAACACTCGCGCAAATCCAACGAACCACTGAAGATTGGTTTCCTTTGCTAGCTTTTTTATTTGAACTCGAACTCCTCGGCGTTGTTTGTGCTGTACAACACTGCAAAGATTTTTTATACGGCTCGGAATTTGAAATCATAACAGATCATAAAAGCCGATTGTCAGTATTATTGTGTAACCATGGAAATCAAACCTATCAGAGCCGGCTAACAAGATGAATTGACCAACCTTGTGGTTTAAATTTCTGAAAAAAAAACACCTAGCGGGCAAAAATATGGGCTTGACGGATTTGATTTCTTTAGTTCCGATTGGAAAACCAATCGCTCCTTCAAATTAAGACGAAGAATTTTTCGAGGCAAAAAACAGTGAAATTATTTCAAATCTAAATCCGTCGGATATTCAGATTTTTTTATAAACTAAAGTCCCAGTTAAATTTGTTGGACAAAAATCGTAAAATTCCATTGACATAATACTACGTAACAAAATTTTCGCATCAATTCTAAATCTAGTAAGCTCCAGATTGAAAATTTCCAATTTTGATCATTTCCGTTCCAATTTTGTACTTATAATTGTATTCCCTTTGATTATTCTACAATTAACTGTTCTAAATTTACCATCTCAAATTTTTCATTTGTATGTCTTTTATCTTTACATTCGATGTATCTTAAATCTCCCACGGAATCTTATTATTTAAATAGTGTAATTGTAAATAGTGGAATTGTAATTACTCCTTCATCATCCTGTATTGTTGTAAACTTTACTGAGGAGAATATGTCTTCAGACCAGTCTTCACAAGTAAAATATAAGAATGGTTTTTCTAAAATTGTCAGAAAAACCCTTGGAATTGAACAACTTTCTTAGTAGCAAAAGAATCGTTTGGCTTACCGAAGAAGATAGTAGTTTTTACCCCATGGTTGGCGTTCTAGAAGAGAAAAGGGATATTCAAACTACTAAATTGGGCAGCTATTTCAATCATTTTCACAAAGACATTTTACTGCCAACGGATTACTCTATAAGATTAAGAAATTATACCTGAGATGGGCCGCCATGAAACTTCTCCGTGAAACCCATGCTTGACTATTCGGAATGAAATTCTTTTCGGAATACTTCTGGTGGCCTTATATTAACAGAAAGGCTCACTTCCATGGAAAAATTTGCTCGGATTGTATAAAAGCAGTTAAAAATCTTATGCCGCTAATTCCTGAAAAACTTTATACTCACTTCCCCAATCTTAAATTCGTAAATAAAGAAATTGATTTGAAATAGCAGGTCCATTAGATCGTGCGACCATTAAAAAAACCTTCTACTTTGTATAGATAGATTCTCCAATTTCCCTTTGGCGAAAATTACTTTAAATACTTCAGCTAAAACAGTGCTCGATTTTCTTACCGATTATATTTATCTTCATGGAATCCCAATTTCAATTCGCGACGACCACGTTTCGTGCTTTACTGGAGCAAAATTAGAATCATTTTGTGATTCAGATAACATAAATAAATTAAATTTTACATTTGCCGACCACCGTTCCAACGTTTTAGTGGAAAAACTTTTTCATACCGTTAAATCAAAGTTACAAACAATTTCTTCGAAACTACCAAAGCCTTCACGTACGGACTCAGCCTCTCATTTCATTTGGAATCCACAAAGCAATAAACGTGCGAAATTAAAATGCATTTCGTTTGAAAAAAGTTTCAACAGAACACCAAATACTCCGTAGAAAGTTTTGATCAACCTAAACAGTAGTGAATTTTTAGACAACGGAAAATCAATTATGTCAAGAAACTAGGCACACAATTTTGCTTGGGATGATAGAATAAAAGACAAAGACCTGGACACTCCATTGGACAACAAAAACCAAAACCTCAAAGACAAAGGATATGGTTCAGAACCAAGCCCCTGGCCGACCAAGACTTTTTCAGCGACGAATTCAGAGACTGCCACTCTATAACCCCTTAAGGAAAGGTAACATCTTCCGATAGGGTTTAAATCGAAGAAACGGGGAGCCCTATTATCGCTCTATGGGAGAAAAACAATGCATTCTACACATTCAATGGTGAAACTAGCAAGCGGGAAGATCTTAAGGGAATCCGATATAGCCATTAAGGATAATTGTTCAAAGTTAGTGTTACAATCCCTGATTTTAATCAATTATATGAAGTTGGATCAAAGAAAAGAAAAGCGTGAGCTAATTCAAGAAAAGAAGGGGTCATCACTCCGTCGGACAACTTCACACCGACAAAATCATCATCAAAAAAATCGAGACAACCCAGAAACCCACTTGAAAAGAAAATAAGATTTCAACCGGAACACAAACAACGGAAGAACGTTTCACCAGGTTACTTAGCCGACGATGACTCTTTCTACTTACTCTTTGACATCATTGACGACTTAAACGACTGGGAAGGGACCGTAGGCGGTTTTTCATGTAGCAACGTAGGGAGGGAAAGGTTCATTAATGACTTAATTAATCACGAACGTCATATTATATGCGAAAAAACTCCATCGGATAACCAAGTAAATCTGAATATGTAGATTGGAACTCACAAGGAACATCAGCTGATTGTCCCATAAGCAGAATACCGGCCCTCCAATACCCGCCTTCAAATTGGATTAGAACTTCCTGGTCTGACGAAATCGCCTTCATCATTTGACTTTTACATCACCACTCCAGATGCGATTCAAACCACCAGAGAACAACGTACCGAGCCGGTCGTACTGGAGCTGGAAGATCGTTCCACAAATGAAATTCCAGTGTACAAAGTGGCAGAGAGTCGTCCCCTGAACGTAATAACTTAATTCCTTCTAGACCAAGACGAAACGTGGGACCACCAAAATTTTATGGTAAAAATTTTGTATGTAGATGTTCGAGGGGAACAGGCAACTAAGCCAGCAGATAACATCTTCCGTTTTAGTGACAAAACTGCCAGCTATAACATCTCTGAGAATGAGAGGGAAAGTAGAAGCAAAGTTTGCTTAACAGCCAAGTCTGTTTCACAGCCCAATCTGCTGAACAGCCAATCTGTTTCACAGCCAAGTCCCTTCATCTCACAAGTTCCGACGGAAACAAGGTCCGAACCGAGAACATTCACTGAAGAAGAAGCACATGAGCTACTTATCTCATTGCTGTCCTCAGTAGTGGAAACTTCAGACGATTCGGACATCGATTCAGAACTACTTAGGAAATGCGAAAAATTCTTGAACAACTTCAAACCCGCCAGTAAAAACTAAAGCTTTATAAAATTTCAATTTTCTCTTTCGAATTTGGAAACCATTTATGCTTTGCGACCGTGCTGTTTATCCTCAAACTTCATTCAATTCTGAATTTTCCAACCAATGACATTATCCATTCGTATGGTAAGCTATTTATAAGTTTTTTTAGACCTCTTTTAGAGAATTAGATAATCCGTTGGAGGATTTTGCCTAAACAATTTTCATATTGTGAAACTTTAAATTTTCACTGTCAGTATGTAAACAAGATTTTTGGAATTTTATGCTGAGAAATCCTCTAACTGTCCAGGAACCTCACATTGAATTTCCGATTTTTCTCTACCCTTATCATAACGTGCGATTTCATTGATTTTTAAAGTTCAAGGCAAAACTTTGTATTTGCAGTTTATAAACTATCTTTGTGCTATCTAGTTAGTTATGATTTTATTCATTTTTCCTTCCTCGTTCGGAGAGGGAGAAAAAGATCACCTATTTTGTACATTACTTAGTTTAACTTTTTCACAGTTAGGGGAAGTACTGTGATTGTTCTTATTTAATTATCTTATTTGAATTAACCGATCATTTAAGAATTTATCATTTAAGACCATTTATCCACGGGGGAAAGGACTAACACAAGAGCTGTACAGCTCATCACGGTGAACCGCTGTTGTGCCCCTGTTTAAGAACTACATGCAATTTTTTTGGTTATTTTTCTGGGCTGGGTAATGTTGCTTCACCCTCAAGCAACGAGCACGGATGGGATCATGGTGGGCCTCGAACATCCGACCTTTCGATTGAGAGGCGGAGACGTAACCACTTCACCACCGCTCCCCCAAACCTTGGCAATTTTTTCATTTAAAAAAATTATAAATGACGAGGGTGGATTTGGGGGAGAGGCGAATTAGGGGTGCGGGGTAAGGCGGGGGATGTTGGGCGCTTTCCTCAAGGATTGGACGCTCCCCTCAACAACCAAAAGGACCCCCTTTGGTATTCTCTAAAGAAATCCATTTTTGGTTAACAACCCTACAATTTTCCTGAAGGCGCTATCGGCGCCAGTATATACTTGTTTTGAAGGGGAGCGCGCTCCAAAAAAAACCGCAATTATCTGGTCAAAAAGTTAGTTTTTTTCTTCAACCCCCCCCCCCCCCCCCCCCAAAAAATCACATAAGCATCAATTTTTTGATGTAACGAGGGATTTTTCAAGGTTAAACATGAAAAAACCAAATATATTTGTCATGGCCTAGTTAGCTCGCATGCCAATTTTAGTAGCATTTGGATGACGTGAACAAAGTTTCACTTTGCAGGTGGGGGGAGGGAAGGAAAACGCGCCAAAAGTTCTAAAAATTGCCCAAAAAGGGCAGCTTTGCCCTTTCATATATTCTCTTTATGTTGCTGTGGGAGCGCTGGGAAAATCAAGTTATTTGACCTAGAAAAAGATGGTCGAAAAATTTTTCAAAAATTTATTGAAAATCCTCCCCTCTTCCTATCGAAAAACCCTTAGAGTCAACCCGGTAAAAGACCCCAGTAAATACTATAGCGTACCACAGAAATACTTGCTTAAGACCAACAAAAAATTCACCAGTGAAAGCTATCATAGGCCAGTAACCGCAATCAGTAAAAAGAGAAAATAATATATTATAATGTGTTTTTATTGTCAGTCTCAAAAAGAATTGATTATAAATGATTTAAAATGGATTATAACATTATTGTTTTTCGAAACAAAAAAAAATATTAATAGTCGTTTTTTTTTCCTAAATTTTTGGAAAATCCGCCCCCCTCCCCCAAGAAAGTCCTAGATCAGCCCCTGCTTATAGCTTAAACTTACATTATATTTGATTTTTTTTGAATTTTCATTCAGAATAGCTAAATTACAATCCATTATAAATGATTTTTCTGTGAGATAATATTTTGATAGAAAAAGATATTATAATCTATTATTTTAGATTATAAGATATTTTCGGGAAAATTATAATCAATTATAATTGATTATAAATTACTAATATGTCTTCAAAAATGTTATAATTATAATGGATTATAAATCGTTCAAACATCTATAATTGGCGCTTATAATTAATTATATTTTTGCTAAAAAGTACGATTATAATTATAATATAATCGACTATTTTCTTTTTTACTAAGTGCGGGTACTCCAAAATTAGTGATTTCACAGTTACCTTGATGACAATGAACTCAATGAGTAGAGAATAAGGAGAGGGGTGCTACCTCTCAAGTATTCGACGTCTCACCACTCAATGGGTCTCATTTTGTTACTTTTTTCCCGCATTACATTAAAGCTGAAAAATGCGTATCAAACAATTTCATATACAGTTTCTATGGAAAAATTGCTTCTGATACCATTTTCATTTATGAAAATTGTGAAATTAACTTTTTTCACATGCCTACAACAAATTTTGATGTAAAAATTTAAAATTACAGAAAAATTTTTCAAATCGCAAAATCATTTTTCAGCTCAAAAAAAGGATGTTTTGAAAAATAAAAAAAAGCGAAATTGATAAGTTTTATGTCCGTAACCGAATTCACAGAAATTTCTTCACGCTAAATGACCAAAAACTACAAAAACTGTTTTGTGTATAGAAAATTTCTCATTTCTTTGTTTTTATTTGGTAGATTATAGTCAGTGAAATGCATCATTTTAACTTAGATGCAAAACTTTGGTGCATACACAAAACAGTCCCATACAAAACAGCCCAATACAAAATAGTCCAAAAAATTATTTAATGAAGAAAAAAACAGTCCAATACAAAACAGTCCGGTTTAAGGTCGCCAGTGGGCGCGCTGCGCGCACGTCGCCGCTTCGCAGCGATAACAGGCTCTAAATTTTGTACCAAGTCCTGCCCTCTGTTGGCAAGCTCGCAACACGTTGGCGCGACTGCCGCGGGCACTATTTTGTTCATTATGTTTGTTGAACAAAGGACAATTCTCGGCCTACTGGCTTGTTAAAACAATTATCACTTGGGACTTTTTTTCGGAATGTTTTGTATGGACTGTTTTTTCGTTCATTTTCATACTTTTCCGGACTGTTTTGTATTGGACTGTTTTGTATTGGACTGTTTTGTACAGACACGAAAACTTCTAATGCTGTTTTCTGCGCAAACTTTGCCGCTGAACATGTTTATTGTTTTTTATGAGAACAGCTCTTCGTTAGAGAACAGCTCAAAACATGAAAATTCAATGCAAAAATCGAAATTTCGATTAATACCATAGTAGTCATATATAAACATTTTTCTCATATGAAAATTGATTATCATTCAATTTTTATACAATTTTCACCAATGGAATTGTATGTATGGAAATGTATGGAATTGTATGATAAGCATTTTTCCATATAAGAAAGATACATGATAAGAATTTTGGTCAATCTGGGTTGGGATGTGTAGTTTCAGCCAACCGACCCTAAAACGTTACTAAAAAAGCGTTCTGGGTGTCAACCTACCTGCACCGAAATTTCTCCGTTAATAATGTCTGATAATATGTCCGTTGTCTGTCTGGCACTTTTATGTTCAACAACAAATTTAACCCTAGAACCAGGGGTAGAATTAGGGGGGGGGGGGCGGACGCCCCTCCTCAGGGATTCGACCCCATGCCGACCCAAAGGGTCCCCCCTTTGGTACTCTTGGCTCTTTTTCCTTCCCCCCCCCACCTCACTCAAACATGATTTTTATGGTCTAACGAGTTGTTTTACAAGGTTAATTATGAAGACCAAATATGTTTATCATAGCCTAATTAGTCTGCATGGCAATTTTCATGACAATCGGACAAAGTGAACTGTAACTTCAAATATAAAAATTTGCAGGTGGGGGGAAAAGGAAAAAAAGCCGTACTTTTTAGGAAATCCATTTGTGGTGACGGACCCGTAAGTTTTTCTAAAGGCGCCTTTGGCGCCAATATATACTAATTTTGAGGGGGAGCGCGCGCCAAAAAAGGCGATTTTTTTTGTGAAAATTTTCCAAAAAGTGCCAAAAACGTTTTTTTTGGCGCGTTTTTTCAAAAATTTGACTGCGGCGCAGAGAATTTGACCAAAACAGCGTCTTTTTAGTGCTTTAGGAGAGCTCCGAAAATCAATTTGGCTGACCTAAAATAAAAAAAAAGGTCGTCAAAATTTCAAAATTTTCGAAATTTTTTTGAAAATCCGCCCCCCCTCGAGAAAATCCTAGATCCGCCCCTGCCTAGAACAATCAATTATATGACGGTCTGATGTTAAAAGACGTGTCTGAATGGTTTACACATAATTGATAATAATGGCAAGATTTTCTCAATATAATCTGTTTTTATCCAAGAAATTTCGCTGCGGGTATACTAAATTTTAGAAAAATCTCTCCCTGAAATTCGAAAATTCAACAAATTTGAAATTTCAGACTTACTAAAACTTTAAAATATCATCATCCCTCTCTACCTTACTTTATTTTGTTTGGCGACCAAGTAGTAAACAGACAAAGATCTGGACAAAACTTTCTAGTTACAAGATTTGAATTATGCTCTATAGTTGTGTAGAGGATCCTATTAATAGGGAATTCCAATAATTTGAAGTGCTTTCAAAAATCCGTAAAAATATATGTTTAGGGTATACTTTTTTGTCAATCTCAAAAGAATTTCAAAATAATCGTTTATAATGGAAGAAAAATTGATTATAATGGATTTTTTTTTATTATGAAAAAAATGGATTATAATCCATTAAAAATGGATTTGCGTATTAAAACTGGCATCCATAATCGATAACATTGTCCAACATTTTGGTCACTAAAAATCCATTATAATCGATTAATATCCATGAAAATCCAGTGCGGGTGGGTATGAATTTTAAATAAAACCCAAAGGCTGAGTGCTGCAATTGTATGTGTTGAAGGTGCTTTTCTGGTGCCCTACCTGCTGTTTATGGTGGCCAGTGGTGCTCCCCTCTTCTTCCTCGAAGTGTCATTGGGCCAGTTCAGCCAGCAGAGTGCCATCCAGTGCTGGAGCATACTACCCATGTTCAAAGGTACACAGTCAGTCTCCAATACTTCAGATAAAACTCTAACTATTTGAAATGTAGGGCTTCACTTTTGATTTTTTTTTAATATTTCATAACTTTTCAAACATTGTCTCCAAAAGCTATCTCTCTAATATTTCCCGACCGAACTTGAGTCCCATAGGTTTGTTTCTGTGTTTGGTCGATTATTTCACGTTTTATTTTGCAATCAAATCTCAATCGTCTTCATTTTGTTTAATTTCAAATCTTAAAAAAAGTTTGATTGTACTGGTTTGTGTTCCAGGAATAGGGATTGCGTCTACCCTGATAGTGTTCTACTGCAACACGTACTACATAGTGATTCTGGCCTGGGCCTGCTTCTACTTCTTCACTTCCTTCATGGTCCCCCTGGGATTCTCCACCTGCGACAACCACTGGAACACTCCCAACTGCTACCAGGTATCATCACATCACCACACTATAGCCACAATTACCCCAGGTCCTGGTGCTCATTTGAATTTTCTATACTTTTAACTTGGAATTTTATCAAAGTTCTCGGCCAAAAATCGACAACCACCCAGGTCCAGGTGCTCGTTTTGTGGTCTCATTTTTGAGTGGAGCTTTTTTCATAGCGCCTTCAGTCTATTTTTTTCCAAATTCGTTGTCTTGTTTGCTTTGGTTTTGCGTTTATCGATGAATGCTTGGTGAATTTTTTGACGAATATAATAAATCAGTTCCAACTCTTTATAAAAAAATCAGTTGACCACGAGCGAGTTTTGTTCCGACTTTGTGCGCAACTCAAACCATACAAAGAAAAAAAGAAAATTTCAGATCTGAAATAGCCCATCCTTAAAGTATCCATGCGTTATTTAAACATTTCACAACCCAGTCCAGATCTGAAATTTAGAGCTGAAATAAAGAATTTTAGATCTGTTTTAGAAAATTAACTGGGTACGGGGCACTACTGATTTTCGACCCGTACCAAAATTAATTAAGTACAGTTAACAAAAGGAACAAGATTGCTCGTATCAGGGTGACGCTTTGAATCTTCTGACTGCCCATTGACACCTATGAGGTAGTGATCGGTTTGAAAAACGATCAAATTTTTTAAAAAAATGGAAAATTTATTCAAACATATTTTTTTTTGTTTTTTTTTGTAAAACATTTGTCCCGAACGCTGTGTTTGAAAAAATCCAGGGTCAGGGTGAAGCCATAAATTTTTTGAAAGCTTTTTAAGGTCTATAGACTAGTGTTTTCTTCCAAAAAGAATGATAGAGTTTCAAAAAAAATCAAAATTAATTCTTTTTTGGAGATTTTTTAAAAACCATTCTAAAACCATTTTAAAAAACCCCGCTATTTAAAGAACAAGGTGATATATTTTGCATAGAACAAAATAATAAACAGACCAAAAAGCGTAAACATGACAACTCGCAATAAAAAACATTAAGAGACAACTCACCTCCGCAATATACTCACCTCCGCAGTCGTGCCAAAGTGTTGCGAGCTTGCGAACAGAGGGCAGGGCCTTATACGAAAGTTAAAGCCAGTTATCACTGCGAAGTGGCTTTGCACCAGTAGCACCCCCACAGACGACAGTAAGCAAAAAACTTTAAGTTTTCAACCTTTGCGAGTTATTGCTTTCTCTAAATTTTGCAACATACCGTCCTTTAAATAACAGTTGTATAATTTGTACATTTTGCTAATGTATCGTTCTAATTCAAATTATTGTTTACTAATAAACTTATAACAGGACTGCTCTATCAGACACAGGACTGCAACGTATCAGAACTGCAACGTATCAGGACTGCAACGTATCAGGACTGCAACGTACCAGGATTGATCGTATCAGGACATGAATGTACCGGTACCTTTTGAAGGTCTATGCAGTAGTGTTTACTATTTAAGAAAAAGAAAAAATTTTAATTTATCTTTTATATATTTTTTGATTGAAACTTAACCAACTCTATGGTATGTAAAAGACAAGTGGTTTATTTCACATACAGAAAAGTACTTACTTTTGAAACGATTTCTAAGACGGATTAAAACTCCGCGTACGCGTTAAAAGCACAAAATAAACCGCCCGTTAATTCTCCCGAATTGGCTAAACTGGCAATTTTGAAACCCCCGTAACTGCAAAATTTGGAAAAATTTCTACGCTGGATTAACTACCCAGTGAAGCGTTATGAGCACCAAAGTTATCGCACGTTAATTGTCCCAAATTAGCCAAATTGGCAAGTTTAAACCCCATAAATTACAATAAAAAATAAAAGTTAAAAAAATTTTGATTTAAACATTTTTCAGTTATGAGCTCAACACAACAAAAGTGGTTCACAGATGGTACTAGGAACTCCGCCGAAAATGGCTAAGCAAAAAGTCGAAATTGGTCTGGAGAAAAAAGACCCCAAGCACAAGCTTTCCGTCACTTTTCTCGAAAGTAATTGGAGCAATAACTCAAATTTGATCAAAACTGAGAACAAACTGAAACATAAATTAGCGAATAGTTTGATTTCAAAACATAATAAATGATAACCATGACTGCATGCATGAGTGAGTGTTCTAACTGCACTTTAACTAGTCTCGAATAGTTTTTGTTAAATGAAAGATTGACAAACTGTAAATTTTAGGCTGATGATACACACTGTCAAAACTTGAGTCGTACTTGGCGTTAACACGACAAATTAGTTTGCATCAACAAAATTCTGAACAAATTTGTGAAGTGGGACAATTTGCCACTAATAAATCATGAAACACTCGAAACACTGAACAAGCACGTTGTATTGAATCGTTTCTGAAAGCCCGAAGAGTCAGATTTAAAAAATTTAAAACGCACCCCCGCTGAGGTCACGAAGATTCAACAATCGATCCCCACAGTCAGGTAATTTTCTTTCAGAAATTAGTCTGAATAGAAAACTACCGCAAGATAATATTTTCCTCACTCTCTTTTTAAGTCGCAACAATAATCAATGACTTGATCTCTAATTGGAATCAGTTAAAATTGCTAAAATAACAGAATAGTTTGAGGGTTCTAACTATATTTTAATACTTATGCAATTGATTTTGCACAAAAAAAAGATAATGTTTGAAAAAAAAAATTTTGTGTTTTCTTTTTCTTTGCATTTTGTGCGACAAAGCGTTATGTAGAGTCAAAAGGCTACGGTCTAAGTTTTTTGTTTCTGTTTTCAGAAACTTACCCTCTATTTACAAAAAAAATGTTATTTAGTTTTGCGCTTTGTAAGGTCTCAATTAGACTAAATAGCTTGCCTCACTTCATTAAGAATGATTTCTGAGCCCTAATAAAGTACCATTCACGCTTCAATTGAATGATTTATTTCGCACTAATTAACCCGATTTGCACGATTGGAAACTTTCAAAGCAGCATAACAAAGAAGAAAGTATCTATTTTTGAACTCAATGCACGAATCTTTTTCGCACGACATTCTTTTTTATTTTTTATTATTACAATGATCAAAAAAGTTTCAGTTTCTTCAATTGTTTCTAACAACTGAAACAACTCCCGAAAGTTTTCGATTTTAAAATTTAACACGACATAGTGAGCTGACTTAAGAGAACAGTCCCTGTTTTGGATTAACAATTTCCTCACTGGAGTTCCATGGATAAATATGTTTAAAATTGAGTTATATTCTGAGTCTCTATGAGAATGAAAAATAAATGATTATAATCAATTAACAAGACTGCTCGTATTAGGGCGAAGCCTTTTAAGGTTTATGGAGCAGTAATAACATATAAAAATTAAATGAAATAAAATAAAATGAAATTTTTTTTCTCTAAAATTAAGGTGCCTTTTAAGGTTTATGGAGCAGTAATAACATATAAAAATTAAATGAAATAAAATGAAATGAAATCATCCTCCCACACGCCATATAAAGTACAAAAGGATAGATTTCGTTCCTTGTAACAAATCAATTATGGCTAATAAGCTTCGTTCAACCAATTCGGAACGATTTCTAAGACGGATTAAATCCCCGCTTACGCGTTAATAGCAGCGCGAAGTATATCGCGCGTTAATTGTCCCAAATTGTTCAAATAAACCCCCATAACTTTACGAAAAATGATCACAGGTGAAATATCTTTTCAAATTTAAGCTCAAAACAACAATAGTTTTCGAATGATTTTAAAAAATTCCGTCAAAATGGCTAGTTCAAAAGTCGAAATTTGTCTGAAGAAAAAAAACCCACCCCGAGCACAAATATTCCGTTACTTTCGTATCGAAAGTCGGAACAAATATGGATTATAATGTTATTATTTAATAAAGCATTGAATTCCATGTTAAACCAATTGTAATGGGTCATTTTTGAGCAGTTTTCTTTACACCCTACACCCCTCCCCCCACCATGGGGAGGGGTGTTGGTTCTAACAGGGGTTTGATTCAGGTGGGGGCTGGTTCAGGTGGTGGAGGGGGGTTTGGTTCAGTTAGGGGTTTGGCTCAAGTGTGGGTGGGCATAGGGGCAAAGGGGCAAATGTTAGTTGTGCAGAGCTAAAAAAAATCGTTTCGCAGTTCGAGAAAGCTTATGTTTAGAAATCGATTAGATCGTACACTCGCTTTGCAAAATTTCTGCTATATTCATTTGATAAATGCATAAACTCTTGCTAAACTTTGCGCGACACGAAACAAAAATAAAGTGGAAATCTCAACCGTTTCATTTGATTTTAAATGAATTGATTTTTATTTAAAATTTGAAATATATCAATGCAATATAATCGATTTCTTTTTGTTCCGACTTTCGTAACGAAAGTAACGGAATAGTTAGGCTTAGGGTGGTTTTTTTTTCTGCAGACAAAATTCGACTTTTTAACTAACATTTTTGACGGACTTTTTTATATCATTCGAAAATTATATCTGTTTCGAGTCGAACCTTGAAAAAGTATTTACCTGTGATTATTTTTCCTTAAGTTATGGGGTTTAGAAATTACCATTTTGGCCAATTTGGGACATTTAACTTGCGATATGTTTAAATAAAAATTGTTTCAAATTGATTCAAGGAAGTTTATATGCCAGAATTTATTTGTGAAAACGAGAAGAATCTCTCACTTTGCACTTAATATAGCGTGTGGGGAATGTTTTTACAAAAAAACTCAAATTAGTTTTTTTAAATTTGTTTCATTTTATTACATTTAAACTGTTGTTACTGCTCCATAGACCTTAAAAGGCAGTTGGAACATTCAGGGCTTCACCCTGATACGAGCAGCCTTGTTGTTCCGACTTTCGATACGAAAGTAACGAAATATTTGTGCTCGGGGTGGGTTTTTTTTCTTCAGACAAATTTCGACTTTTTAACTAGCCATTTTTGACGGAATTTTTTTATATCATTCGAAAGCTATTGTTGTCCTGAGCTTATATTTGAAAAGATTTTTTTTTCCTGTGATCATTTTTCGTCAAGTTATGATGGTTTAAAGATTGCCATTTTGACCAGTTTGAGACAATTAACGCGCGATATAATTCGCGCTATTAACGCGTAAGCGATAAAATTTGAAATATATCAATGCAATATAATCGATTTCTTTTTGTTCCGACTTTCGTAACGAAAGTAACGGAATAGTTAGGCTTAGGGTGGTTTTTTTTTCTGCAGACAAAATTCGACTTTTTAACTAACATTTTTGACGGACTTTTTTATATCATTCGAAAATTATATCTGTTTCGAGTCGAACCTTGAAAAAGTATTTACCTGTGATTATTTTTCCTTAAGTTATGGGGTTTAGAAATTGCCATTTTGGCCAATTTGGGACATTTAACTTGCGATATGTTTAAATAAAAATTGTTTCAAATTGATTCAAGGAAGTTTATATGCCAGAATTTATTTGTGAAAACGAGAAGAATCTCTCACTTTGCACTTAATATAGCGTGTGGGGAATGTTTTTACAAAAAAACTCAAATTAGTTTTTTTAAATTTGTTTCATTTTATTACATTTAAACTGTTGTTACTGCTCCATAGACCTTAAAAGGCAGTTGGAACATTCAGGGCTTCACCCTGATACGAGCAGCCTTGTTGTTCCGACTTTCGATACGAAAGTAACGAAATATTTGTGCTCGGGGTGGGTTTTTTTTTCTTCAGACAAATTTCGACTTTTTAACTAGCCATTTTTGACGGAATTTTTTTATATCATTCGAAAGCTATTGTTGTCCTGAGCTTATATTTGAAAAGATTTTTTTTTCCTGTGATCATTTTTCGTCAAGTTATGATGGTTTAAAGATTGCCATTTTGACCAGTTTGAGACAATTAACGCGCGATATAATTCGCG
>NC_087066.1:30438207-30497192 GCF_963678635.1 Symsagittifera roscoffensis
TTTGGAACTTGTTTTTTTTTTTTGCTTAATTGGTAAAGCTTTTTATAGAATCCGAGGCCAATTAGATGGTTTGGTCCTTTTCTTATACTAATTATGATCGGGCTAATGAATTGATCATGTTTGCACTTTGTCTTATTTTATCTCGTGTTTTTGGTCGATTACCTTGGTTAATAGTTTTTCGATTCGTTCTTGCAATTGTATCGGAATCCGTCCACTCTTTTGTTGGATCGGGATAACATCTTCAACAAATTCGATCTCAATTAATGGTTTTTGATTTTTTCCAAATCTCACCCGCTTGTTTTCAAAGTTGTCTTTTGTCTACTGTTTAATTTCTGGGTCTGGGTTTTTATTTTCATGAATGTTGCATTTCCTCTCCTTTTATTTTTTTTGTTTCAACTATTCCGATTTGTGGCAGAAAGTTTCGTCCGATTCATTAGCCTTTTGGTCGTTGACGATTTTGAATGGCGCTAATTGGATTGTGAATCTACCAGATTCAACTGCAATAACAAGTCGCTTTTCGAGATGATTAATTTCCCGTTCTAGCATGCGAGAGTTCGAGCTGCATCCTCCGGTGAGATATGTTTGAACGTCTTCGATTTGTCATTTTCTCTTAGTTTTTGTGCAGTATTTTGGTTAAAGAAAGATATCGAACTACCCAAGTGTGCAATGGCATATCGGTTTTTTATGTGAACGTTCAAACCTTCTGCAGTTATTTTTGCTGAAACTTTAATCGCAAAAGCTTCTTCTGTTGCGATAACTGTATAGTTATCCCACTGGATATGTTCTCATCCGTTCGTTGACTTGATTTTACTGGGTGATTCTCTTCAGTGTGTGATGTCCTGTTCAATTTGTATTGTTCCTCGTTTCCTCCTTCTCGCATGAAGTGACGTTTGTAGATTTGCAGACTTTCGCAAAATGTCGCAGTTTTGCACATTTAGAACACATTTTATTCTTTGCGGGGCAAGATTGGAAATGTTTTGGACAAAAATGTTTTCCGCATTTGTAGCAGTGCTTGTATTGTCCCCCATGACTTGTGTTTTGTTTTCCTTTTGGTTTGAAGTTCTATCATGTGGTGTTTTGTGGTCCTCTTTGATCACGACTCCGCTGATCGGCTTGGCACTGTCCTCCAAGTCCTCGAGGTCTTATATATCCCATGATCTTGTCATAGGTGCGGATGTTGATGGACCGAAACGATTTCTCTTCATTGTTCTTCTGCATTCGATTTTTTTTCGTGACGTAATGCGTGTTCATACGCATAGTGTGGGGATCGCGTCCTCTGCTAATTATCGTCTCTGGTAATTTTGCGAATCGTGCTTTTCAGCTATATTTTCCTTGCTCATGTGTGCAGTAAGCAAGTATCTCACATATTCGTCTTCTCTTTCGCCGCAATCGGCTCTTAATACCAGTTCCACTAAATTCTCATAAAATTGTTTGAGTGACTCACTCGTCTTTCCTCTGTTTGCGACATATTAGTTTGTATCTCTTAAAGGCAATTAAGCGTTTATCACAAGTAGTTTTTCTAATGTTGTCATTAGTTTTCTCGTTGTCGTAGATTGTAGGCTCAGCCGCGTCCTTTTTGTTGTAGTTTTCTTTGGCCTTCAGCGCCCAAACATAAACTTCTAACTTTATATAAATTCTAACTTTGGCGTCTGCCTCGTCCCATCCGAATGAGGTGCACAGTACTCCTTTTTCTAGTCACTATAGGAATTTGTTCTCCCAGCCGACTCTCTTTTCTTGATTGCGCTCCTCGCGGGTTTTCCCTTGTGCTTGGGCATTAATTAATCTCAACCTCATTAATCTCAACCTCTTATATAGATTCAGTAAGATCTGTGAGCGTCGATTCGTCACGAAGTAAACTCCAAATATCAAACCTATTTTTAGCAAATACGGCCATTTCCATTATGGCCGCCCGTTTTGCCCATTCTAGAGGTGCTTCTGCAGAGCGAAAATATAGCGAAAGTGAACGTTCTGAGAACAATCACTTTTGCTATATAGATTTAAATATTTAAATCACCCGTAATGGTTTTGCCATTCCGGTCGGATGACAAGAACATTCCCTTTTCTATTTTTGTTTTGTTTGTGCAAAGGTTGCACAGATAGCGGATGAGCTGAAGGAGATGCAGCAGTCTGGCAATGGGTCGGACGTCAACTTCTCCAATCTAGTCCACCAGAGGGTCTCCAGTGTGGACGAATACTGGATGTACGTGAACAATTCCAAATTAATTTATTGTCTGAATTGCTTTTTCACTAGCAAAATATACGAAATGATTAAAACTTTTCTGTTATAAGTTTCGAGTTTTTAGTTCTGACATTTTTTCAACTAATAAAACATATATTACTAAAATGTATCGGACATTTGTGCTTAAAAACATTATATGAATTAAAAATTTTTAAAGCTTTTTATTTAAAAACTTCGTAAAACCATTAAAACGCTTGTTTGAAATCTGAGTTTACCTGAAAAAGCCGCATATGATTTTACGAAGAAATGACTTTTGCTTGACCTTCAGAGGTTAAACTTTGACCTATGTTTTTTGAAATCCCGTCTTAACCTTTGTTGACCTTCTAGTCGTCATGTTCTGATGAAGCACATGTCCTCTGGAGTGGACGACCCTGGATCGATAGTACTCCACTTAGCAGGATGTCTTTTCTTCGTCTGGGTGCTCTGTTTCCTCTGCATTTTCAAGGGCATACACATCTCAGGAAAGGTAATCACACAAAAAAGCTATCAGAAGAGGATTACAAACTGCTTTTTTTCTAAAGAGGCCGATTCAAACAATTCTTATTTTTTGGAAATCGTACTTGAGATTGAGTTACTGTCACTACTACACTGTGAAACTAAAGTTCGTGTTTCATTCTGGAGTTCTTACGATGATTTATTTCAGTAATACTCACAATCTTGAATTCTTTTCTTCTTTCTTTCAGGTAGTGTACTTCACCGCCCTCTTTCCCTATGTCATCATCACCTGCATGATCATCAGGGGCTGTACTTTAGAGGGGTCGGCAGAGGGCATCCTGTTCTACCTCAGACCTGACTTCTCAAAACTATCCAACTCAAAGGCAAGAAATTATGAAAGAATTCAAAAAGAACAAGACTGCTCGTATCAAGGCAAAGCCTTGAATGTTCCGACTGCCTTTTAAGGTTTATGGAGCAGTAGTAACATAAAGTAAAGTTAAATGTAATGAAACAAAAGGAACTTTTTTTTTCTAAAATTTGAAATTTTTTATGATAATCATCCCCTCACACGCCATATAAAGTACAAAAGGATAGATTTCGCTCCTTGTAACAAATCAATAAAGGCAAATAAGCTTCTTTCAACCAATTTGGAACAATTTCTAAGACGGATTAAATCTACGCTTACGCGTTATTAGCGCGAAATATATCGGGCGTTAATTGTCCCAAATTGGCCAAAATGGCAATCTTTAAACCCTCGAAACTCTAAGAAAAAGAATCACAGGTGAAATATCATTTCAAATTTGAGCTCAAGACAACAATACTTTTCGAATGATATTCCGTCAAAAATGGCTGGTTAAAAAGTCGAAATTTGTCTGAAGAAAAAAAACCCACCCCGAGCACAAATATTCCGTTACTTTCGTATCGAAAGTCGGAACAACAAGACTGCTGTGCTCGTATCAAGGAAAGTACAAAATGTTATACTTTCAAATAGCAATGTATCAGCAACCAAGAGTTCTTTGTAGCAAAACTAATAGTTCTTCTATGACCTTTTAAATGATTTGTCGCTTATTTTTCATGAAAACACAATAAATAGGTTGATCTCCAAAAAAATTGCATAAAACTCATGCACGCTAAAAAGGTTGATCTTAGAAAGTCAGAACAATAAAAGTAAATTTATTCATCGCACGAGCCGTTTAGATTACAAAAATCTTGAGGAATCTCATAAAACCATGGTTTGCGATAACCATCTCTCCTCAATTGGCTTAAGCTCACTCAAACACTCTCGAGTCTTTTTTGAGTACAATTTTTTGTTTGTTTTTGTAACAAAAATCCATCAACAAATTAACGTTTTGAAGCTTAAAATTTATGTTGTATGATTTCAAAAATATGCTTAGAAAACGAAAATTCCAAACAATATAATTCTTTTCATACAGAAATAATTGATTTTATACAAATTTCAACAAAATATATACAGATTTTTGTGCAGCATAAGATGCATTTTTTAGATGCAATATGCTCCAACTTTTAGACAATAAAATTCTATATTTTTTACTGCATAAAAACCCTATATTATTGTTCCGACTTTCGAAGAAAAAGATAGAATATTTGTGCTCGGGATGTTTTTTTCTCCAGACAAAATTTGAGTTTTCAGCCGTTTTTGACAGAATTTTATTATATCAGCCGAAAGGTTTTGTTGTCTTGAGCTCAAATTTTGCCCTGATACGAGCAGTCTTGTTTTTCTTATTGTATAAATGGGTTACATACAATCGATTTTTTACAAGAAAAAAGTCAGTATACAAATCGATGATAATCAATAGCAATCTAGGTTTTGCCTATGCGGGTAAGACGGATTAAATAACCGCTTACTCTCTATTAGCACAAAATATCTCGCTTGTTAATTGTCCCAAGTTGGCCCAATTGGCAGTCCTTATATCCCCATAATTTTACGAAAAATGATCACAGATAAAAATGCTTTCAAGATTTGAGCTCAAGACAAGAATACCTTTCGAAGGCAATAAAAATTTTGTCAAAGATTGCTAGTCAAAACTGAAAAATTTGTCTGGAAAAAATTCACCGCGAGCACAAATATTCCGTCATTTTCTTCTAAAATAGTCGTAACAAAAACAAACTTCAGTCATATAAAAAAAGATAACGTCAATGTAATCTTCAGGTCATTTGATTTTCTTTCTGTTGATTTTGCTAAAATTGAAATAATAATTCAGAGAACTCCCGTACAAATTTCAATGCTTGATCTTTGATCTAAATGGGTAGATGCGTTTTCAAATAGAATTCTTTTCTTAGGTATGGATAGATGCCGGCACCCAGATCTTCTTCTCCTATGCTCTGTGTCTGGGGGTACTCCCCACGCTAGGCAGCTTCAACGACTACCACAACAACGTTCTCAGGTAAACAATGTATCCTTCTCCTTCATCCTTCCTTGCATACAACCTCCCCCCCCCCCCCCCCCCCCACCCTTTTAGGGTCAGTTTTAAGATTGGTTACCGACTGGAATGCACCGACTAATTGGCACGAAACTGTGCCTTTTGATTTTAGATTGTATTAATGATTGCATTTTTTTTAAAAACATGAACCTTGAAAGACGAGATTATCCAGAGCTCATATGTCGTTTACAGTCAAGTTCGCGAAGTTTTGTGAGCCAAAATTGCCAGTTGTTAAATTATTTCCATATCATTCAGAAACAATTACCTGTTCCAGGGATTCGATCATCATCTCAATAGCTAACCCTGCCACTTCTGTATTTGCTGGGTTTGGTGTGTTCTCCATTCTGGGTCATCTGGCCCACGTGACTGGACTGCCCATTTCAGAAGTGACTGACAGCGGTACAATTTGATCTATGCTTTATTACCCCCCTCCTTTCTTTCATCTAAGACTCTGTCTAACATCAAACTTCACTAGCATTTTCTTGAAAAAAAACACTAAGAAATTATTTTAAAAAATTGCTCGGTAAAACTTAAATGAAAAGATAAATAAAAAATTCTCTTCACACAAAACAACTTAAGAAGCGACATAATTGGCAGCATTCTTCATCTGAATTTCAGTTTTTTTAAATTTAGGCCCTGGTCTGGTGTTCAAGACGTACCCAGTAGCCATCAGTCTGCTGCCTGGATCCAACTTCTGGGCCATCCTCTTCTTCTTCATGATCATCCTCCTCGGATTCGACAGCCAAGTCCGCATCAGTTGATGTTTTTATTGTTCTGCGAAATAAAAAAAAAACTTTGCTTAGCCATTAGCAGTATTTACTAAAGTTAAAGTCGAAAGCTACTACATACAGAATATATAACACTGGAACCCTGTTTTTACACTTTGATTTACCTCTATGGAAAAACTAACTATGGCGAAGTTAAAGCTAAATAAGAAATGTTAAATTAGCATCTCAAAACAAAAACTACCAAAACGCTAATAAATTTCTCAATCTTAAATGTTCATGCTAAATAGAGTAGTCTGTTTTTTCTGTTTTCAATCTCTAACTTTTTCTGGGGTAGGATCTGTAAGAACCAGAAATCTAAAACAAACAACATTGCAGTTTTCACCAATGTCCCTTTTAGTGAAATGTTGACCTAATGTTTGAACTTCATCTAATTGATTTAGTTTTCGGGGGTGGAGTCGTTTGTGACGTCTATCATGGATGTGTGGCCTTGGCTGCGTCAGAAGAGACTGGGGAGACCCCTGTTCACAGCTGCTGTATGTCTCACCCACTTTTTCATCGGACTCTCCATGGTCACAGAGGTACTTCTTCATTACAATAACTGTTTTGAAAATTTTGCCGACCTTTTTTGTTAGGTCAAACAATTTCATTTTCCAAGCTCTCCGAAAACACTATACGGGCTCTATTTTATCAAAAACTTTCTGCGCTGCTGGCAAGTTTTTTGAAAACAGGTTTAACAAGGCGTTTTTGGCACTTTTTGGAAAATTTTGACCAAAAAGTTGAGTTTATTACAGCGCACGCTTCTCCCTCAAAATTATTCATTTTGGCTTTGAAGGCATTTTTAGAGAAATTTGAAGGCGCTTTTAGAAAAAAAGGTTGGGCTAGCAAAAAATGCAGGTCGTAAAAATGAAACAAAGGGGGACCCTTTTGAAAAATTTGGCAACCAGCATTGAGGGGAGGTGAGCCGTCACCCCCGCCCGCCTCTTCCCCTAAATAAATGGTTACTTGACAAAAGACCCTTTAACTTAAGATCCCAATCAAGAAGATCCCAGTCGATAAAATACCATTCCAAAAAGTACCTTGTTCTTAAATCGCCCATGACATAAGATATCAGAATAAAGAAAAAACAAAGAATCAAAAATTGAAAACAGAGGCGGTTAATCAATCAAAGCAAAAACAAAGCGTCAGTTAAAATCAAAGAAACGACAAAACTTTTTCTACACAAATTTCCAACAAAAAATTATTTTGCTAATCACTTGGCCTTTTAAATGAAACTGAAACTTCAAAACAGCTCAGACTGCAAGAAAATTTGAAAAAAGTTTCCAACGAATCAAAACCAATTTTGCCAAACTTTACCAAACTTTTCATACAATTCAAAATGGTACAAAAATGAATTTAAATTTTTGCAAAATTCTAGTGCCTTGAAATCAATTTTATTGCAAACCACTTGCCATTTTATTTAATAAAAAATATCAGTTTTCAGTTTCGATCAACTTTTTTCGTTATTAAATAATGTCAATTCCCGTAAATTAGGGCAATTCTTCTGGGGTTAAATTTCTGGAGAGATCATTTTCAAAACTGTGTTGTATAGTTTTGCGTTCCGGCGTTCTCTGGGAGGGTGGAAGGAGACGTCCTTAAAAAATTTGATCAAACAAATGAAAATTAGCCACAAAAAAACTAGGCAAAAACTTACAGAAAAATTAAAAGATAGAATGAGCATAAGTCAAAATGTTAGAGTATGTGTATGAATTATCTATCTATTGATCTTCAGATCACGACACTTCTCCGGGATAAATTGATAGTACCGTTGGATGACTGCTGAATGTTGATTTTTTTATTATAGGAGTCCACTTGAATTTTTTACTGAAAATTGTATGTTGTAGGATGGCTGCCTTGAAAGAAAGCGGAAATACCTAGATTCGTCCTTTCAACTGCATATTTCGTTCGGGCTAGCACACAGGCAGCCTTTCGATAATTCTACCATGAAAAAATAGGAAACAGTGATTTTCGGCCAATCAAAACCATGGAACATAGATTTTTTGGAAATAAGCCGTGATCTTAACCAATTTTTTGGGATCTTTTTGCGAAGTAAGCAGTGTGGTTGTCACACTGCATATTTTCTCTATTACTATTTCGAACGAGATTTCCGATTTTGACTCCGGCACAAATTTAACAGCAGGAATCTTATTCAGCGCTATGACTAGCTCGCTGTTTGATTGATGCCCAATTTTTTTTGAGGCCCAATTCGGATTTTTCTGAATATAGTTTTGACAAAGGTGAAAACAGCATCCCTTAGTGTCAGTTTGCTAATGATACGCAAAAACCCTCAACGCTGCGTTTTCAAAATCTTACGAAACTTTTTCCGTAGTTACGTCACCGATAAGTGGCTTAAGCGCAGTTAGGAATCTGTTATATGTTGATACAGGTTTTTGCTGACCAGAGAGTAGACGCAAGGTTGATAAAACCCGCCAATATAGATGTAAAACTGACTTGGACAAAAGAAGCGTAGACGCCGGCCAGGTTCTACTGTTCAAGTTAAGTAATTGATGTTCTCAATGTCGCCAAAAGCCGTATCTTGTTTTCGGCTATCGAAAAAACAAAATTGCTCAAGACGATCCGGTTATTCGGAATGACGGTCATCTGTGGGAAAAGTGGGCAAAAAAGTCAGTGGTTACTTCTGTTTAGAGGTCGCCTTTTTTACCGACCGGGATGGCAAAGACAGCTGGGTTGTCTTGACGTCCTGCACTAATTCCAAACAAGCTGCAATAATCTGGCTGGTTTTTGGATTTAATTGATTCCTACATTTGTCCCTCATTTGCTGAATTAGTTGTCGAGCTTCTGAGCGCCCTGCGTTTTAGTTCGTGGCTCGTTGCTGTTTGAAATAATATCGCTCGTACAAGTGATTAAAATTTTTGGGCACTTGTATGATCTCCATTTGCTGTAGTGCCAGTGTGTTGTTGTCTTTGTATCGCGTTTCTTTTGAAAATCATGGTCGTCAAGAATAATAAGTGTTTTGCCTTTTCGTAGGTTCCCCAAGTAAAAGAACTCAATTTTGACTATTCAATGGGTTGAATAGTGAGATAATGAATGCAGAGCATTATCAATTGACTTGTTCTGATCCAATGCCATATTAACACTAAATTTAACGCATGCTGTCTGGCAGTATGTTAATCCGAGAAATGAATCCAGTTTTGGGTTTTTTAGAATTGCGTTGTTCATTAATGGCACCTAATTGAGATATCGAAACTGTAGATTTTTTTTCCGATAACCATTTGATCATGACTTTTTTTCATAATTCATGGGATCTTTTTAGTTGGCGTAGGATCTTATGGTCTGGCGTTTTTTGTACAAGGGACCTTTTGGTACGGTATTTTTTTGTCATGGGAGCTTTTGGTATTGTATCTTTTTTCCTGACACCTAACAAATATTAACTTAACTCGAAAACGAAAAAAAAAATGGATTGCAAAGTTTTTGGAATCTGAATCAACACTGAGAAAGATTCAATGTGATACGCGCGCCCTAAAATTCCAGCGATAAGGCTAGTTTTTCTTGTACACGTCTTTCAGGGTGGCGTGTACGTGTTTGAGATCTGGAACAGCTACTCGGCCAGTGGGAAGAACCTTCTGCTGATCGCCCTGTTTGAACTGGTGGCATTAATGTACATATATGGCTACCGGAAGTACAGACGCAACATTGTGGACATGTTGGGCTATGACTCATGGATCCTCACTTGGTTCCAGTTATGTTGGTGTGTCTTCTCTCCAATACTCATACTAGTTAGTCATTCTCCACGCCGTCAATTTTTCGACGAATTCACGGAATGACGTTTTGCTTCACAAAGTTAGTGTAATTTGGTTTTTCTGGAATTTTTATTTGTTTTTTTCTTACTCCCCGGTTTGTGACGATCGAGTTTCATTTGGCATTAAGCATGCTGCAGTTTATAGGGCTTTTTAATCGCAAATTAGTTCTCAATCGCAACTTAATTTTCAAACTTTGAGACTGGAAATCATTGCTAGATTCCTTGTGTTGACACATTAAAACGTGACATGTTCGATGCAGGGTATCCTGACGTTTGACATAGTGGAGTACTTCCGGGGCAATGGGTTCCTCACCTACGGGGACTACGTGTACCCCAAGTGGGCGGATGCCATAGGGTGGGTGTTCGTGCTCACTGCCGTCCTCTGCATCCCCACCTACGCCGCCTACCAGATTGCTCTCAGCCGGGCCAACTTGTCCTGTATTAGGAAGAAGAGAAGAAAGAAGCAGCAGAGAACTAGCAACGCACATTGGGTATTTGTTTGTTTGTTTCTTGAAATCAGAGATGCTTGAAACTGAACCCATGGTTGGTCTCAGGGTGATTTCCTAGGCAGTCCCAGGTGTTCTGTCGGTGTGGTGTTTGTGATATATTAATTTCATTCTGCAATCACCTGAAAAAAACACTTAGTATTTATTTTTAAAATTATCATGATTAATAATTTACCTTTCCTTTGAATGTTGCATGTTAAGGTTTGCGTTACTTTTGAGAACAGGATGATCTTTTGAGAACACATGACCTTTTAGATTAAGACCATTTATCTACGCGGGAAAGGACCAGCATACGAGCTGTGCAGATCATCACGGCAAACCGCTGTTGTGCCCCTGTTTAAGAAACAATTGAAATTTTAAGGTTATTTTTCTGGGCTGGGTAATGTTGCCTCTGCTTCAAGCAACGAGCACGGATCATGTTGGGCCTCGAACATCCGACCTTTCGATTGAGAGGCGGAGACGTAACCACTTCACCACCTCTCCCCTCATCACTTTTTGTCCAAAGCAAATCCTCTTTTTTTTTGAAGACCATTTGTCTTAAAGCCACTAATATGAGACTGCTAAGCAAAGAAGAACTTGTCAAGAATCTGCCATCACCTATAAAAGTGACTGAAAACAGACTTTAAATATCTCAGACGTGATAACAGACTTTAAATCTATGATTTTTGTTTTCAAGAGAATATAATTCAAGAGAACATATTTTTGAGTGATATCTTTAAATTCAAATGTTGAGATTGTTGTTGTTATTGTCAGCCGGTGATCGGGAGTTTCCATAACCGAAAGGACTCAGTTGCGAACAACGACGAGACCAATTCGGGCATAATACGACCAGAGGTCGCCAGTTCATCCCCCATGCTCAAGAACGAGTCCAACAATTTCTCCCTCGACAGCCGACGAAACAGAATAACAACAGAGTCGAATAAAGATTTAGAAGACAGCATAAGTAACTCAGTTGTACTGAATGTAAAGTAAAATCTTACATTATGATCAACTGTCTGAATAACATACACTGAATAAATTACAGGTTCAAATTATTGTTTTCGAAATTACATAACTTCAAATTAACACACCTTGTTCCCAAAAATATTGTTCACGTATTAATCAAAGAAGAGAAGCCGGAATGGTGCAATTGTACAAAATGCTCCGATCAGTGCTGTCTTTGAAAAAAAAATCATTTCTTTGTTTTTTTTTGTTTTGAAATGCTTTTTTAACTACAAAATTTGCTTTTCAAAAGGTTTCGAATGAAGTGCCTGCAATAAGTATTTCAGCGGAAGTGCTTCCTCTGTTCTCTGAAACCAAGCCATGAATAACCAATAAAACTTAATGGAGCAATAAAAACTCTGATTGCTCGAACATGTGAGGATCGTTAAGCTCCCGCTAGGTTAAACAAGTATCTGCATTAGTTAGAATAAATTGGTGCCTTCTAGACGATTTCAATAAAAAGAAGCCTTATAGACAAATTCAATGAAACATAAATAGTGAGTAGCTTAGAAAAAGAAGTTTAAAGTTTATTTGAGAAAATAAAAAAAGCTTCTTAACAAAATAGATTTTTTGAAGAAATATCTTGAATCATCTAAAAAGAGCTTAAAAACAACTTTAATACAAATGGGTTGAAATCTGACATGCTGTTTCTTGAATTAGTGAAAAATTTAATTGAATTATTTCAGACAATACTAAATTTGAATCGAAACTTTTTCCGCATTTTCTGGTGCAAACTATAGCAATTTACTTTATAAGTGCAGATGAATTTTGTGAAATATTGTTTGTTGAGTCCACTAATTGTTTTTTTATACTTCGAATAAAAGAAACCAATAAAATTTCCCAACGACAAAAATTCATAAATATGACCGGAGATCAAACCCATTGTCTCATGTGCCATATTTGCTGTGTTACTCACTCACACAAAACTTTCATCCATTGGAAATGAGAAAAAAACTATGTATGCACACTCCCGTGAGTTGACTTTCGGTTAAAAAAAATTCGCTCAATTCTATGGAAGTATTTGAAATTGATGTTTTTTGATAACAGACACTTGCAGGGGCAAATCTAGGACTTGGGGGGAGCGGATTTTTTTTTTTAATATATACTCAAATCGCGTTTTTTCGGCGCGCTTTGCCCTCAAAATTTGTATATAATGGAGCCAAAAGCGCCTTCCGAAAAATATTAGGGTCCGTCAGCCAAAAGTGGATAACTCACAATAGAACGAAGGTGGAACCCTTTGGGTCGGCAGAGCGTCGAAACTTATTTGTTGATGACAAAAGGATATGTTTATCGTCTAGTAAAGAACTTTTTGATCCATTGAATCACCTATATTCAACTAGGAATGAAGCAGTCTGCTGCGCTCATTGCGCGTTGACGTGCAATTGCATAACAAAGAGCGCAAAATTTTTATATAATTTTACCTCAATAGTCCCGATTTCAAGTTTACGTAAACTGATCACCAGCTGAATATTCTAAATGTTTTGATCTCTGGCTTTAGTTTTTTGATGGTTTCTATTGCCATTTTGATTAAGATTGTTTTTTTACTGTGTGCTTGTTATTGTTTTTTTTTGAGATAAACTCCAAAACTTAGAGATCTCTTATTATTTATTTTGCAAAAAAAACTGCGTTTTCCGGCGGTTTTCAGCTGATTTTAGCTGTGGGCGGGTGATATAAAATTTCGGAAATATTTTTGTCAAAAATTATCTTTTTTTGACCAGGCTTCTGGTTAGTTGCTCCAGGCTTCTGGTTATCAAGGCTGAGTCATTTCTAATTTATTTTGCAAAAAAAAACTTCTTTTTTGGGCGGCTTTCAGCTGATTTTAACTTTGGGGGGGGGGGGCTGAATTAGGGCCTTTCATCATTAAGAGGCCAAACTGTGCATTATGTGATTTGAAGGCCGATAACGCAACAGGCAAAAATCAGATTTGTCCCGGAATCCGCAAAATTGTTATTTTTCTCTGACTTTCTTTGCTGTTTTGGATTCCACGGACAAATAGCTAAAACACTTTATTGCTCAAAATTGCTCCAAAAACAGGCAACTTTGTGAAATCCGCAACAAAATGTTTGGAATCCGGAACAAGTTTGTGGAATCCATAAACAAATTATAGCATATGTGTTTAGTAAAAATAGGTTGTCGAGGAAACCTCAACTATAAGTGGAATCCGCAAACTGTAAGCGGAATCCGCAAATTGTAAGCGGAATCCGCATAATTTTGCGGAATCAAATTACATTTGCGGAATCCGATTTCGTTTGCGGAATCCGCAACAACTACCTATACTTGCTCGTTGCGGACTCCGCAACAAAATCAATGTGCCGACAAAATTTACGTTACAGGTATTTGTACGCATAATCCACCAAAAATTTTTAAGTGAAATCCCCTAACATTTTGTAACATGTTCTAAGACTTGTCTCTTGAATCCAGGAACATACAGACACAAACTTGTGCGCCTATCCAAAGCACAGTTTGGCCTCGTAATGTATTTTTTTTTCGATTGTATGACTCGTAACAAAACTTTGAAAGCAACTCGAAAATTTGATAGAAAATACAGTACTATTCCAGGACAAAAACAGTGACATAAAAACAACAGTAATATAACAGCACTGTTTTTTCTTGTTTCACTGGGTTTTTCCTGGAACAGTACTGAAAAAAAATATGTCACTAGTTTTACGCTGAAACAGTACTGGTTGTTACTGGAAGACCAATCTGGGCAGCTTTTGCTGGTTTTCTAGACCACCTGAAAACTAGTGATGCTCTGAGCTCGAAATCACAATTTACTTCAATTGTTATCCTTTTGTAAAGTTTTGTGAACATCAAAAATACCATTTTAGTCTGCTTAGAATAACTAATTTGTGATATATTTCAGTGTTACAAAAAATAAAATAAAAAAACACTTAAATTAAAACATCTAATTACTAAACGCAGCGTAAAATTAAATTTGACTATAGTGATCAGAAAACTTAAAAATAAAAATGTTTGATTTGAAATCACAATTCTTAAAATCGGAATACTTTTGTTATATGGATTAAGCATAGATATAAGGTGAACTAAATTATCTTTTTAACTAATAAATTTTGTAAACTTGAAACGAGGATAATAATTTATGTTCATTACGTCGTGTGTTAAAAAACTATTGTTGAAAAAACATTGGTTAACCAAAATACCAACCAATGCAAATAATTTTTACAATAAATATAACTTTCAAAAACACAGTTTATCCATTTAAACAGTTTTTGCAATGTAAAAACGGTAAATTCTCAAATTGTATAAATTTTAAATGGCATAAAAAATGAAATTTATCCCAAATGGCATAAATTCAAACGTTTTCTATCAATTTCTAATTCTAAAATTTTGTCAGGAACAAAAAATTATGTACAAGATTTGGAAATAATTGCTTCCAAACAAATGTTAATCGACAATTTGTAGGAAAAATTTACCAAAAGAAGCTTATCAAAAACTGCAAACTTATGCTTTTCGCTTTTGATAAAAAAACTATTTGTCAAGATACAATGTCAATCAACATTTGAATTGACAACTTGACTAATTTTTTCACATTGTCCACCAAAAAGTTGTTCGCGATTTTTTTCATGCAACTGTTACTGAATTTTACGCCATTTGGGAAATTTTTCATTTTTATGCCAATTGGGAGTTATGCTATTTGAGACGAAATCGGAAAAACTAATTTATTCATCAAAAAATATTCAATCTGAAACCGCGCTCGCTTCAGTCTGTTGTTCTGGTATTCGGAAAAGAGCGTGGAAAAGAGAGAAATAAATTCAAAAAAGTTGCAACAGCGGTGAATGAAAACAGATGAAAAGCCAATGTTACTGAAAAGCCAATGTTACTTTGTCAATTTTGTTGGTCTTAAATTTCGTCACTTTGAGCAAAATTGGGAAAAGCAAAAAAAAACACTCAAACTAAAAAAACGTTTCGAGAGATGAAGCATGTATCGATATCGGTCCATCCTAAGTTTTATGACAATAAAATTTCGAATACGCAAGCAGCAAGCGAACCCAAAGATGATCTTTTTTTCATTAGTACATCTTGAGCTTTACTATTGTAGCTTTCATTTCTATTATTGATATAACTTTACCTTTTGTCGCTTTATTACATAACTTTTTCACTTTCATAATCCCGGCTGTTTAACTGGCGGTTTTGAATTATTTTTTATTCCACCAGAATAAAATCGTTTCCCTGATTTCAATATTTTTAGCGGCATTAATTTTTATTGATATGAAGGGGTCTGAAAAATTGGGTAAATTTAACGCGTGATGAAGAAGCATTTAAAAAGGAAAACTGAAAATTTCATGAGTTTGTTATTTAGTTTTTATCAATTTTAAGAATCCAAATCTACGTCATAGGTAATGGAGATTAAAGGGAAATTGAAACATTTAGAGCTTTGTTCAGATACGAGCAGTTTCATTTGCTTTACAAATGGTAAATAAATTTCCAAGATTACAACATTTTTAAATACATTTTTCAAGACTGATCTCGCTGATACAATCATTAGCAAATTGATTGGTCTTGTGATGCATTGTTTAGAATCTGTAGCTTGCCTGCTTTGAAATGATATTTTTAAAAGCCTCTTTTTTGCTGACTTAGCATAGTAGTTAGCATAGTAGTAAATTGAAAATTTAGCTTTCGATTGATAAATTCCAGTTTTAAAGACATCAAAATCAATTTTTCTGAGAAACAATTGTTAACGGTATATTCATTTTTAAAAAAAACAATACACACATTCGGTCATTTATACAGTTTTCTGCCAAGAGAAAACTTCAAAATTTAGAAATATGGAGTCTGAAAATGTCTTCAAACCCTGCAGACGTGTTGTTTGAGTACTTGGAAGTGCATGCGAAAAAATACGATTAAATTCAAACTTCATCAAAACAGACAAAAGCTAAAGGGCTTTCTTTATTAAGCTTTGATGATTTTAAAGCGCTTATTGTTGTCTTTGCTTGTTTTAAGCAAGAATGGGAGTGAAAAAAAGCAAAAATCAATATTCATTGGCGTGAAAAATAGTTTCAGAGATGCAATACGTATACGTATTTTGCGTATACATACCTATATGAACCTCACGCCAGACTACAACCGAAGGCTATAAAATTGTTTTCATCAAAATTCATCTTTTACTTACTAATGTTTCAAGTGAAAAAGTGTTTCATAGAACACCAAAGCAGTGATTTATGTTCTTTAATACACACAAAATAATTGTGATTTTTCTGCTTGGTTGTTATTGCCATTTAGTGCGACAAATCACTTTTGTTGACTTTCATCCATGTAATACTAATAATTTTTTTTAAGGTATCATCATGTTCAAAGACGAATGTTGTCGTAAAATAGTCCCCGCAAAGATATCAAACTGTGGTACAGTTAAAAAGACTTTCAGTCCTTCGAAATTCAGGATTGGCGCTTAAAATGATCACTTCTTCTAAAATATATCGTGCCTAGTGTTTTGATTCCAACATCTCCACCATATTGTATTTTTTCAACAAAAGTTTTTGTTCCGACTTTCGATACGAAAGTAACGGAATATTTGTGCTCGGGGTGGGTTTTTTTTTCTTCAGACAAATTTCGACTTTTTAACTAGGCATTTTTGACGGAATTTTTTTTTATCATTCGAAAGGTATTGTTGTCATGAGCTCAAATTTGAAAAGATATTTCACCTGTGATCATTTTTTGTAAAGTTATGGGGGTTTAAAGATTGCCATTTTGGCCAATTTGCGACAATTAACGCGCGATATATTTCGCAATATTAACGCGTAAGCGGAGAGTTAATCCGTCATAGAAACAGTTCCAAATTGGTTGAAAGAAGCTTATTTGCCATAATTGATTTGTTACAAGGAGCAAAATCTATATTTTTGTACTTTATATGGCGTGTGGGGGGATGATTTTCATAAAAAAATTCAGTTTTTAGAAAAAATATTTTCATTTTGTTTTATTACATTTAATTTTTTAATGTTATTACTGCTCCATAAACCTTAAAAGGCAGTCGAAACATTCAGGGCTTCGCCCTGATACGATCAGTCTTGTTATGTTTTTATGTCTTTTTACCTTAACCTAAAAATTTTAGATAACAACTATTTACTTTAAAACGAGTAGAAACTTAATGTGATTTGCTTATACGAACACCTTTTAACATAACTCAAAAAAAATTCTCATATCAGAGAGAGAGAAACTTGCATGTTCCGACTGCCCCGTTAACTCGTTTTGGCGCAAAACTTTGGTTAAATTAAAACTTTCAAGTTGCGCAGTAAAAAGAGGTTTAAAAACTGAAGATAAAAATTAAATCGCCAAGCTCGGGTAATTAAGCAGCTGATTGAGTTTCATATAGTATGTATGATTGTCCTAAAAAAGTGTAATTTTTTCACCGAGTTCCACAGAGTTCCAAAACGCTTCGAAGTTAACTTTTAATGAAACTGAACGACGTATGAACAAAAAATAAGCAATGTACAATAAGCATTACCGCAACAATTTTCCATAGATTACATTTGATTATTTCGTGTTTTGTGGTCAGTATCTATGAAATTACAAAGGGGGCAGTACAACAGTGCCGAAGTACAACTGTGCCGAAAATGAAAACTTTGTTCAACAGTGCCGAAAATGAAAACTTTGTTCAACAGTGCCGAAAATTTGAACAAATTTCAATATATTAAGTGCGGCAATCAAAACTTAAATAGCAATCGTTGACAATCTTAGGTAAAAGTTTAAGATTTTGAGCAAAAAAGTTTGCAGCTTACACATTTTGGCGCCAAAATGATTGTTTAGTTTGCAGTTGCAGACATATTGGCGCCAAAATTGGAGTGATTTTCTTTGATAATTAGCGTCAGTAATTTCCCGCTCTTTAGAAATTGCGTGTAAATTATTCTGAAATTTTCCCGCTTTTTCGGCACTGTTGTACTTCGGCACTGTTGAACGCCCCCTTACAAAGTAGTCGGTTATAAACCATTAAAAAAGAGGCATATTCCGAATATTTGTTTTGTCGAATAATCAATTATAATCGATTAAAATTGTTTATTATGGATTAAGGGCCTAAGAAATTAGACAATAAGTAAATTAGACGGATGCTACAAAAACGAAATTAGACGGAATTGTTTTTTTACAAATCTGGCATTTTAGACGTCGCTGCTATAAAAAAGAAGGGCCAACAAAATTTTTTCTTAGAAGTCAAACTTCACAAATACGAAAAGAACATAAAATGACAATACCTATCAAAGCAATTAATTTAAAAGAACATAGAACGTCAAATCCGAATATTACAGAAGAGTTTTGATTGAAAAAATTATGCATAATTGACATGTAAAATTTACGTTCATTTTTTTTTAAACAAATTTCGGCAAATAACGCTTATATTGCTCCAATAAATGTCCAAACTGATAATATTCTCCTCATAATTGTTTTTAAATCGCTGGATTTTGGCATTGATCAAATGCCACTTTTTTTCTGTGGTGGTGGAGGTTCACCTCTCGAAATTTTTGAGTATACATTTTTTGTGATTTTTTCTTGTTTTTTCAATTCTTCCACAACTACCCAGAAAGATGGGTGGTTTCTTCCAATTTTTCTGTTCCAGAAAGCATGCCATGATTCGCAGGCGTTTGTTGTTCGGTGATTTGGTGGTCTACCATAAACGTTCCACATAAAAACTCCAGTTTTTTGGATCCATGTTTTTTCGACATAATTCACCAATTTTTTCGGAAAACTGCTTGAGTATAATGAACATAACAGCCCAAATGATCTACTTGTGGCATCAATTTTTTCACGACGGCGATGAAACCCGTCTCGAAATCGGATGTAATAAGACTTGGTTCAAAATTTTTCGACAAAAAAAAATTGACATTTTTCGTCACTTTTTTCCCACAAATTTTGGTAAGCTTCCTCTGTTTTTTCGGACATCAGAGCCCAAAGTGACGGAATTTTGCGATCTTCCACTACACTGAATAATGAATAAAATTGACGAAACGGTTTTGGTGCAGTCTTGAAAGTTTCACATTCTGTAAGATTCTCGAAATTTTTGGCAAAATTCGATTTCGTTTTTTAGT
The DNA here is from genome assembly GCF_963678635.1 of Symsagittifera roscoffensis. Classification (NCBI taxonomy): domain Eukaryota; kingdom Metazoa; phylum Xenacoelomorpha; order Acoela; family Convolutidae; genus Symsagittifera; species Symsagittifera roscoffensis. Next base: position 30,457,367 of record NC_087066.1, read on the forward strand.
AGCCCGCTGCTAATTTTGTGATACTCCGGTGGATTTTCGATTTCCGAATTCAGTTTAACTTGCTCGTCGTAAATCATTTATACCGATTTTGTCGGATCATTTTGGATTTCGGTCAGAATTTTTTGGCGAAAATTTTCCTCCTCGTTGTACATAAGGTCGGGTTTGTGACTGTGGTTGCCTGATTTTCGAATAATTTTGGTAATTTCCAAATTTGTCAATTATCTTCCGAAGCAATTGGAGATAATACAGCGATAATGACAACCAAATTTGGTTTTGCTATCTTTTTTAAATCTATAACCTTCATCGGTAATAAGGTTTTGTCCACCTCGATATTTCGACGGAACTATTTTGAAATTTTGCATTTTTGGCTACCGAAATTCAACTGTCTGCAAACAACATTATTTTTCTCACGCAGTTTGTCTGCAAACAATTTTAATCTCTCTCACTTTTGTCTATTTTCTCACAATTGCAGTTTTACAAAACCGTCTAATTTCGTTTTAAGTGCCTCCGTCTATTTTGCTTATCGTCTAATTTCTCAACCCACTATGGATTTTTTGAAAGGTTTTTGATTGAATCTACAATTTTGTTTTGAAACAATTTCTTTTCCCGTTAAGTGCAGCTGCTGCGTTTATGTTCCATAAGTTCTGACAGTTCTTTTTTTTAATTTTATATAATGTAGACATAGGTTAGTAAACATAAAAATGTCATCTGACGAACATAATTGAGTTTTTAGATTTTTGCTTGTTGTAACTGTGTAAAACAAGGCATAGAAATTTTTTTAAAATGTGCAAAACTTCTTGAATAAAAGGTTTCAGTTCAAAAAAGAAAATAGATGATGGTCGACTCAAATGAATTATAATAGATTGTTTTGCAACAATAATCGATTATAACGGATTATTGTGACAACAATAATCGATTTCAGTGCCAAATATGATGGATCAAAATTGATTTTAATAATTTTTATTTTTATTTTTTTCAAAAATAGTTGATCATATTAGCAATAAAATCATTTTTTGGTCTGAATTTTACATAACTTATGGATTACCATGGATTTTTTTTGCCTCGGAATTCCATTTTATTCTATTGAAACCCATTGGCACTCGGTGCTGGCTAAGCCTTGAAGTTCGTTTTTAGTTAGTGAAAAAAAATCTGGAAGGAACAGGCAATGTGTATTGTAAAGACATACTATGCTCCTTGTTATGTTCGATTTGGATTCATCGACAAACGAGTTCTTTGACGTTGCAGCGAAATTCACAAAACTGCGCTTGTTTTAGCATCTGCGATGTTATTCATGTCGCCAGTCAGTTTAATATAAAATGCTAAATATAGGACAAACAAAAAATTCGAGCCACAAAACTAGGACTCCAATGGCAAAACGTTGAGATTAATGAAGAGCTTGAGTGAGTATACTGTCGTGTCACGACAGTTTGTGGAATTCGTTTAAAATTCAAAAAGCGTATGGTTGTTAATTCTATGGATCAGGAAAATTTTGTCCGCATTTTGTATAGTCTTGAATTTTTGTTGGACTCCAGAGAAAATTGCTTCTAAAAACAATCAATTTATTTGTAGAAGAAATTTTCAAACCGCTCTTTTCATCATTTTGTGCCGTTGAGTGTACAAGATGAGTGTACAAGACTCCCGAGCATTTTTAAAACCCAAACCAAACATTACAGCATGGCTGAAAAATTGAAACTTGTGTCAGAACTTGTGCTTATTTGGCTCCGAGCTATTTGTCTATTTTAACTGGAAAAATGTGGACCTACGAGTTGCGCATAGTCAAAAAATCAGAAAAAAACTGAAAATGTTATCATCTTTTGAACGCCTTATTAATTAAAATGATGACTAGTCTATTTTTATTCATCGATATCAGTGTTAACTCGTAGCATCACTCTTGATAAACAAATTTTGACACGATTTCATATCTTCATAAATAATGACTATGGCATAAGATTTTTTTCATAATCATTATCTGATAAAAACTACAATGCTTCTTAGATGAAAATTACAATGGTTATTCGAGAAAAACCATTCTAGCCGCCAGAAAAATTTCACAATATATCTCAACAGCTTAACACTTTGCAATTCCAAAAAATATATAATATAATTTATTGTTTGTCTTAAAAGAATGTCATCTGAGGCCAGCGAATGAAATTTATAGCAATTGAAAATGTCATAGCAAGTACAAAACCGGTTATATAGCAGTATTTACACAACTACGTTTTCATACTCGTCAGTAAGCAGACAGATACTACATAAGCCAATCAGAATTGAGAAAAGGAAGAAATTAAAAATTAAAAATTGTTTATTTCGTAAGTTTGCTTCCTCATTTCTATTCTGTTTGGTTAATATAGTGTTTGTCTGCTTACTGACTAGTATGAACACTCGGTTGTTTAAATACACATCGCACTCCTTCAAAACCATCCTATCAAAACAACGCGACCTACCTAGCCACTGTCTGACTAAAACCGTTCTTAAACTCTTCTAGAAAAGCTACGATAATTTTTGAATCTTTTTGAAAAAAAAATCCCAAAAAGTCTCATAATAGCGAATTGACGGAAAATATGTGACAAAACCCTCATTTGACACTTCTGAATAAAAGCTCACTTTAAAGCTCGCATTTACTACAGAGCCAAAGAGAAGGAAGATTTTTATGTTTCACTTTTTTGTTCTTCTCAAGCTATTCATTTTTTCCAGCACACATTTTAATAGTTCCGGGAGAACGTAAAACTGATTGGTTGGTCAGAGGAAATTAGGTGGGCGATGATCACTTTGAATGAAAACTTTTGTTAGGCAAATAGATTAGGTTTAAATTTTTTTGGTGTGCTTCATTCACTTCAAACCAATCAGAATTTTTATGTAATTTTAAATTTTTCTGTATAAGTTAAGATATTTAAAAGAATTGCTGAGTAATTTTTATTTTTTTGTAATTTTTCAAAAAATGACATTACCTCTGCTCGGGATTTATTTTTTCTCCATACTTATTTCGACTTTTCAATCGGCCAATTTTGAAGGGGTTTTTTAATGTCTATCATCTGAAAGGTACTGATGACTATATATATCAAACTTAAAAAAGTCGTTTACCTTTGATTTTTTCAATAAAGTTATGTGAGCTTGAAAATTGCCTAATGGCTAATTTCGAAAAATTATTGTGGCAAATTGAATCGTTTCAAGTTGAATTGAGGCCAGCAGTTTACTCTTTTTAAAACAATTGAAATTGGTTCAAAAGTACATTGAAAAACCTGACCAAACCTGTTTAGCACTGTCTAAGGAACCAGAATTTGTATTTTAATTGTCAAAACATATATTTTTTTTTCAATTTTTCAGTTTGTTGCTGATGTCTACAGAATGTTTTACTTTTACTGAAAAATTCACCACAAAATTTTCGGAAAGCTGCAGTTAACTTATTGCACCTTGCTGCCTTCTTGTTCCAATTTTCGAAAAAAAATTGACAAAATATTTTTGCTCGGGTTGGTTTTTCTTTCTCTAGATAAACTTCGACTTTTCAAATAAAAATTTTGTTATTATATCATTTAAAAGATAGTGATCTCCTGAGTTCAAATTAAAAACAAATTACTTGTGATCTTTTTCTGCAATATGTTTTATAATTTTTAGCATAAAAACCAATTTGAAATAATCCAGACAGAATTGAGCTATGCAGTTTTTTGTTATCAATGCCTTACCAGACTCAAAATACGTCGCTTGAAGGAAAGGGGTAAAATAAACAAAAAAAAACTTTTAAAAAATCAAAGTTTTGACTTTTTTCCAATAATCTTATCAAGTTTTGACAAAAAAAAAAATTTCCATTGAGTTTAAACATCATTCGAAACTTTCAGGGAATCGCCGTGATACGAGCTGCCTTGTTTATTTTCTTGTTGCATAGTATTTCATGTCCAAAAAAAGTTTTTATCGGAAATGAAATGTTTTTGAGTTAAAAATCATTTATTTCGATGCAGGCTCTTTTAGAAAAAAATAAAGTCTTGAAAAACCATGCACTTGGGAAAATAATTTAAAAAATATCGTCTATTTTGAGAATAGTTTCAGATGATAATTAAAATCATGCATTTGATAAAACGTTTTTGGCAGTTTTTGCAAAAGACGGAGGCTTAGAAAAACGGAAGCCAATCATGAGACAAACTGAAGAAAATATAAGAGTCGTGAAAGATCTACCGACTTTTTGACCTCCCTCATCAAGTTGATAAAGACTGACTTAACTATTACTTGGCATTTAATCAACTTAATCAGTCTTAAAACAAGATTATTAAATTGAATTTTATGGAAAAAATGACTAAGAGTGGATTGCTGAAAAATGGAAATTATCTACGCTAAGAACAAAAAAGCTGATAAAATTAATCTATACTTTTTTGCCTTTAAGTGGAAGTTAATTTTAGTTTGGTTTCTTATCAACTAACTATCATATGGTCTTCGGACAGTTACAGCAAAGAATTTAACGCAATCTTTTCAAAATCTTTTTTCCAAGATGAAAATGTAGATCTTGCAATGATCTCACACAGTGCTAAAATCTTGCACGAATCCTGCACAATTTATTTTGCTAATTAACGATAAATTGTCATCGTTTACTTCACTGAAGATATATGCTGTATGTCTGCGCTCAGAAAAGTTTTTAACCCTAGCCGTGCTTTTATTGGCTGAACAAAAACATTTCACATGTTGGATACTACAAAAGTCTATCGTGGCAACCGGTTACTGAAAAATAAGAAAACAAATATTCATTCACTTATGTAAAAAACTATAAACGGCGGTGGGAGAAACCTTAAGAGTTGTTTATGATAACAGGTGAATTTTTATGTTTTTATGTTCAAACAATTTCCCTTTTCAACTTTCACGAAAGAGTGCTCCTTGGAAGGTTCCAGGTAAACAACGTTTTCGAGCCAAGCGAGCACATACCTTTCTGCTAGTTTTTAGATAAAGAAAACGTCAATGAGTTTTTCTTATTACGATCACTTCAAATTGTAAAAAAAAAAATTAAACCGGTATCCAGGAAACACTATCTTTTTATTCTGAAGTTTTCAAAACTTATTATTGGAGTTTTCAGATTCAAATCAAAAATCATCAAAAAATTACATATTTGGCACTAGTTTTAATTTTGCATGGTGTTTTAACACTTTTTATTGATTCAAAGTTAAACCGAACAGATCGTAGCAATACAGAAATTTGATCTAAACTGTTATATACAAAAAAATATATATGTTGAAAAATAATCGAACCATTTTAAAAACGAGACAAAAATTAAAACTAAAAACCATTTTCAGTTGTGTTAAAATCTTTCCTTTTTCGCAATATTTTTTGCAGTGACAGTCTGAAGTTTCAAAGACATTTTGTACATCAATTATCTCAAAGTTTTCAAGTTATCCGTTTTTTAACCTCAATAACTTTTTTAAAAAAATTTCAATTATTTCAATTAAAAATCCTTTTAATTTTGAGCACACGGCATCAAAATTTCCAAGCGATATAAAAAACATCTAGCATTATCTACCAATTTATTCGAACGCCGAAACAATGAATCTATCACGTGGTATCAATCAATCCGTTTAGATACTGCAAAAAATTAATCTTCAAAGACGCCCCGCACCGGAGTTCCATGGATAATAATCGATTATATTGAATTTTCGTGGTCTGTCTCAATAAATTTCAATAATAATCGATTATAATCGATTAAAAATGGATTATAATGAAACTATTTTTCTAATCAATAAAATCCGAAGATAATCGATTATAATCGATTATAATGAATTATTTTTGAAAGAAAATGAAACTTGTTTTCGAGGCAAAATAATCTATTTTTAATCGATTATAATAGATTAGAATTGATTTTTTCGAAGGGTTATTCTTGAAATTTATCTCGTTCAAAATTATCTCGTTTTCTCTTTAGTGCAGTTGCTACGAATTACGTTTCATAAAAAGTTACATTTCAGAATAAAATTTATATTTATTCTGAACCCCCCCCCCCCCCAGTTTACCGCTTACCGCCCCCTCCCCAGTTAAGCCCCCAGTTTACTACCCCCACCAGTTTACTACCCCCCCCCCCCCCCGCTTACTCTCCCTCCCGCTATTTACCCTCCCCCAGTTCACCAGTCCTCCATTTACCCTCCCCCAGTCCTCCATCTCCCCCCCCCCCAGCTTCTCTTCCCCCCCCAGCTTCTCTTCCCCCCAGCTTCTCTCCGCCCCCAGCTTCTCTCCGCCCCGGCTTCCCCCCAGCTTCGCCCCGCCCCGGCTTCCCCCAGCTTCGCCCCCCCTCCCGCCAGTTTACACTACCCCTTTAGCTGAGGGGGAGGGGGAGGAGGGAAGCTAGAGGGGGCGAGAGGATGACGTTGAGACATGCCATGTAGTAAAAGATATGGCATAAATTCTGCAAATTTCTCGCAAAATTTGCAATATTTTGCAAAAATAATCGAATTTAGTTCTAAAAATGAAATGGATTATAATGGATTTTTATTTCAAAATAATCGATTTCAGTGACAAAAATAATGGATTATAATCAATTATAATGGATTATAATGGATTTTTATTTTTCAAAAAAATCGATTTTAATGACCACATAATCGATTACGTGGTCTAAATTTGCCACAATAATGGATTATAATGGATTATAATGGATTATAATGACAACATTTTTTACAACATTTTTCCCTTATAATCGATTATTATCCATGGAACTCCGGTGCGGGGCGTGCATAACTTACATCATGAAAACTTGGGAGCAGTTTTTAATCTACATTTTCGGAGAACTTACAGACCGGTTCTAGTTAAGTGAAATTTGATTATTCAGAAAATTTTTTTGAATAATCAAAGAACTCATTTTTTGTTTTTTATCGGTTTTAATTAATCAGACGTTTTTAGTTTTTTTTTGGGAGACCAATCATTTCTAGTAAAGCTTGATGCTTGAGTCTTAGAAATCAAAGAGTAAGAAAGCATTTAAACAACTTCCGCTATTCAATTTTGAAGAAAAAGTGGTCCTTGGAGTTTTCCATGTAAGCAAGGGTGAGTAGTGAGCTCTTCTTCCTACTAGTTCTGAGATCAAGACTAAGTCAATGAGTTTTTGAGCGAAAGAATTCGGTTTGATGAAATTTAATTTAGTTTACATGGTAACATGGTGCCATTCTTTTTGAACAATGCAATTGGAAATTCAATTCAATTTTTTTCCGAAAACATTCAAAATTATTTGTTAAAGCTTCCAGATTCGAATCAGTGGGGTTTGTCAGCAATAAAGCGAAGATTGCTAAGCTGGATGTTTCTCTTGATTGATTATTATTGGCGTATTGACAATTGCAAGTGATACGAAATGGAACAAAATTGACCTATCACGACAGCGTTTTGATGTACTTAGATTTGTGTCTAATACGATCTATTTATCCGAAGAGTCCGTTACTGAGCGCAAGCTGACTCACTCGTGATTTACATTGCAATTGGAAGAAAGTAAAAGAAAAAAAATCGAATGAAATTAAATTTTAAAAATTTGGAAATGTTCAAACACGAATTTGCATCTAGCTCCTAAAAAGCTAATCGGATGATTAAGGGCGGGATTCTAATGCAATATATGTGTGGAGAGTAGTTTTGTTTAATAAGACGCTGTTTTTTTATTAAAGCTAATTAGCGTAACCAGATCAATATGATTTTCAGAAGGACTTTCTCCTTTCTCTTGTTATTTTTTCAACACGTTTTCTGAAAATATGCAAATTTGAAAAACAAAAGCTTAACAAGACTGCTCGTATACCAGGGCAAAGCCCTGAGTGTTTCGACTGGCCCCTAATTCATATCGGATAGGTTTTGGGAAAAGAAAATATTGAAACCTATAAATTTTGAAAAAATAAAAGTGTGAAATGCTGAGTCGTATGAAATTAATACGACCGATTCGATTAGCTAGCCTCAATTAAATTTGGAATTATTTTGTTGTGCGGGATAAATATTTCGCGTTATGGTCTTGGCAATGTGAATAAATTCTTCAAAGCGCACAAAATTTAGTCCAGAACATGGCCGATTTGGCAATTTTCAAAACCCCAGAACGTTACAAAAAAATAATTGGAGGTAAAAAATTTTTTTTTCTAAATTTGAACTCAAGAAGTCGATATCTTCAATGAGGTTTAAAAAAATGTTTACTATAATTTGGTTTGGCAAAAATTGACTGAATAAAAAACCACACCGAGCATAAATAATCCCTTTTCTTCGAAAGTCGGAACAACAAATTTTCCTAACAAAAGTAACGGAATGTTTGTGCTCGTGGTAGTTTTTTTCTTGTGCTCAGGGTAGTGCTCGGGTTAGTTTTTGAAATTTGAATTCATCGACAAACGAGTTCTTTGACGTTGCAGCGAAATTCACAAAACTGCGCTTGTTTTAGCATCTGCGATGTTATTCATGTCGCCAGTCAGTTTAATATAAAATGCTAAATATAGGACAAACAAAAAATTCGAGCCACAAAACTAGGACTCCAATGGCAAAACGTTGAGATTAATGAAGAGCTTGAGTGAGAATACTGTCGTGTCCCGACAGTTTGTGGAATTCGTTTAAAATTCCAAAAGCGTATGGTTGTTAATTCTATGGATCAGGAAAATTTTGTCCGCATTTTGTATAGTCTTGAATTTTTGTTGGACTCCAGAGAAAATTGCTTCTAAAAACAATCAATTTATTTGTAGAAGAAATTTTCAAACCGCTCTTTTCATCATTTTGTGCCGTTGAGTGTACAAGATGAGTGTACAAGACTCCCGAGCATTTTTAAAACCCAAACCAAACATTACAGCATGGCTGAAAAATTGAAACTTGTGTCAGAACTTGTGCTTATTTGGCTCCGAGCTATTTGTCTATTTTAACTGGAAAAATGTGGACCTACGAGTTGCGCATAGTCAAAAAATCAGAAAAAAACTGAAAATGTTATCATCTTTTGAACGCCTTATTAATTAAAATGATGACTAGTCTATTTTTATTCATCGATATCAGTGTTAACTCGTAGCATCACTCTTGATAAACAAATTTTGACACGATTTCATATCTTCATAAATAATGACTATGGCATAAGATTTTTTTCATAATCATTATCTGATAAAAACTACAATGCTTCTTAGATGAAAATTACAATGGTTATTCGAGAAAAACCATTCTAGCCGCCAGAAAAATTTCACAATATATCTCAACAGCTTAACACTTTGCAATTCCAAAAAATATATAATATAATTTATTGTTTGTCTTAAAAGAATGTCATCTGAGGCCAGCGAATGAAATTTATAGCAATTGAAAATGTCATAGCAAGTACAAAACCGGTTATATAGCAGTATTTAGACAACTACGTTTTCATACTCGTCAGTAAGCAGACAGATACTACATAAGCCAATCAGAATTGAGAAAAGGAAGAAATTAAAAATTAAAAATTGTTTATTTCGTAAGTTTGCTTCCTCATTTCTATTCTGTTTGGTTAATATAGTGTTTGTCTGCTTACTGACTAGTATGAACACTCGGTTGTTTAAATACACATCGCACTCCTTCAAAACCATCCTATCAAAACAACGCGACCTACCTAGCCACTGTCTGACTAAAACCGTTCTTAAACTCTTCTAGAAAAGCTACGATAATTTTTGAATCTTTTTGAAAAAAAAATCCCAAAAAGTCTCATAATAGCGAATTGACGGAAAATATGTGACAAAACCCTCATTTGACACTTCTGAATAAAAGCTCACTTTAAAGCTCGCATTTACTACAGAGCCAAAGAGAAGGAAGATTTTTATGTTTCACTTTTTTGTTCTTCTCAAGCTATTCATTTTTTCCAGCACACATTTTAATAGTTCCGGGAGAACGTAAAACTGATTGGTTGGTCAGAGGAAATTAGGTGGGCGATGATCACTTTGAATGAAAACTTTTGTTAGGCAAATAGATTAGGTTTAAATTTTTTTGGTGTGCTTCATTCACTTCAAACCAATCAGAATTTTTATGTAATTTTAAATTTTTCTGTATAAGTTAAGATATTTAAAAGAATTGCTGAGTAATTTTTATTTTTTTGTAATTTTTCAAAAAATGACATTACCTCTGCTCGGGATTTATTTTTTCTCCATACTTATTTCGACTTTTCAATCGGCCAATTTTGAAGGGGTTTTTTAATGTCTATCATCTGAAAGGTACTGATGACTATATATATCAAACTTAAAAAAGTCGTTTACCTTTGATTTTTTCAATAAAGTTATGTGAGCTTGAAAATTGCCTAATGGCTAATTTCGAAAAATTATTGTGGCAAATTGAATCGTTTCAAGTTGAATTGAGGCCAGCAGTTTACTCTTTTTAAAACAATTGAAATTGGTTCAAAAGTACATTGAAAAACCTGACCAAACCTGTTTAGCACTGTCTAAGGAACCAGAATTTGTATTTTAATTGTCAAAACATATATTTTTTTTTCAATTTTTCAGTTTGTTGCTGATGTCTACAGAATGTTTTACTTTTACTGAAAAATTCACCACAAAATTTTCGGAAAGCTGCAGTTAACTTATTGCACCTTGCTGCCTTCTTGTTCCAATTTTCGAAAAAAAATTGACAAAATTTTTTTGCTCGGGTTGGTTTTTCTTTCTCTAGATAAACTTCGACTTTTCAAATAAAAATTTTGTTATTATATCATTTAAAAGATAGTGATCTCCTGAGTTCAAATTAAAAACAAATTACTTGTGATCTTTTTCTGCAATATGTTTTATAATTTTTAGCATAAAAACCAATTTGAAATAATCCAGACAGAATTGAGCTATGCAGTTTTTTGTTATCAATGCCTTACCAGACTCAAAATACGTCGCTTGAAGGAAAGGGGTAAAATAAACAAAAAAAAAACTTTTAAAAAATCAAAGTTTTGACTTTTTTCCAATAATCTTATCAAGTTTTGACAAAAAAAAAAATTTCCATTGAGTTTAAACATCATTCGAAACTTTCAGGGAATCGCCGTGATACGAGCTGCCTTGTTTATTTTCTTGTTGCATAGTATTTCATGTCCAAAAAAAGTTTTTATCGGAAATGAAATGTTTTTGAGTTAAAAATCATTTATTTCGATGCAGGCTCTTTTAGAAAAAAATAAAGTCTTGAAAAACCATGCACTTGGGAAAATAATTTAAAAAATATCGTCTATTTTGAGAATAGTTTCAGATGATAATTAAAATCATGCATTTGATAAAACGTTTTTGGCAGTTTTTGCAAAAGACGGAGGCTTAGAAAAACGGAAGCCAATCATGAGACAAACTGAAGAAAATATAAGAGTCGTGAAAGATCTACCGACTTTTTGACCTCCCTCATCAAGTTGATAAAGACTGACTTAACTATTACTTGGCATTTAATCAACTTAATCAGTCTTAAAACAAGATTATTAAATTGAATTTTATGGAAAAAATGACTAAGAGTGGATTGCTGAAAAATGGAAATTATCAACGCTAAGAACAAAAAAGCTGATAAAATTAATCTATACTTTTTTGCCTTTAAGTGGAAGTTAATTTTAGTTTGGTTTCTTATCAACTAACTATCATATGGTCTTCGGACAGTTACAGCAAAGAATTTAACGCAATCTTTTCAAAATCTTTTTTCCAAGATGAAAATGTAGATCTTGCAATGATCTCACACAGTGCTAAAATCTTGCACGAATCCTGCACAATTTATTTTGCTAATTAACGATAAATTGTCATCGTTTACTTCACTGAAGATATATGCTGTATGTCTGCGCTCAGAAAAGTTTTTAGCCCTAGCCGTGCTTTTATTGGCTGAACAAAAACATTTCACATGTTGGATACTACAAAAGTCTATCGTGGCAACCGGTTACTGAAAAATAAGAAAACAAATATTCATTCACTTATGTAAAAAACTATAAACGGCGGTGGGAGAAACCTTAAGAGTTGTTTATGATAACAGGTGAATTTTTATGTTTTTATGTTCAAACAATTTCCCTTTTCAACTTTCACGAAAGAGTGCTCCTTGGAAGGTACCAGGTAAACAACGTTTTCGAGCCAAGCGAGCACATACCTTTCTGCTAGTTTTTAGATAAAGAAAACGTCAATGAGTTTTTCTTATTACGATCACTTCAAATTGTAAAAAAAAAATTAAACCGGTATCCAGGAAACACTATCTTTTTATTCTGAAGTTTTCAAAACTTATTATTGGAGTTTTCAGATTCAAATCAAAAATCATCAAAAAATTACATATTTGGCACTAGTTTTAATTTTGCATGGTGTTTTAACACTTTTTATTGATTCAAAGTTAAACCGAACAGATCGTAGCAATACAGAAATTTGATCTAAACTGTTATATACAAAAAAATATATATGTTGAAAAATAATCGAACCATTTTAAAAACGAGACAAAAATTAAAACTAAAAACCATTTTCAGTTGTGTTAAAATCTTTCCTTTTTCGCAATATTTTTTGCAGTGACAGTCTGAAGTTTCAAAGACATTTTGTAGATCAATTATCTCAAAGTTTTCAAGTTATCCGTTTTTTAATCTCAATAACTTTTTTAAAAAATTTCAATTATTTCAATTAAAAATCCTTTTAATTTTGAGCACACGGCATCAAAATTTCCAAGCGATATAAAAAACATCTAGCATTATCTACCAATTTATTCGAACGCCGAAACAATGAATCTATCACGTGGTATCAATCAATCCGTTTAGATACTGCAAAAAATTAATCTTCAAAGACGCCCCGCACCGGAGTTCCATGGATAATAATCGATTATATTGAATTTTCGTGGTCTGTCTCAATAAATTTCAATAATAATCGATTATAATCGATTAAAAATGGATTATAATGAAACTATTTTTCTTATCAATAAAATCCGAAGATAATCGATTATAATCGATTATAATGAATTATTTTTGAAAGAAAATGAAACTTGTTTTCGAGGCAAAATAATCTATTTTTAATCGATTATAATAGATTATGATGGATTTTTTTGAAGGGTTATTCTTGAAATTTATCTCGTTCAAAATTAACTCGGTTTCTCTTTAGTGCAGTTGCTACGAATTACGTTTCATAAAAAGTTACATTTCAGAATAAAATTTATATTTATTCTGAACCCCCCCCCCAGTTTACCGCTTACCGCTTACCGCTTACCGCTTACCGCTTACCGCCCCCTCCCCAGTTAAGCCCCCAGTTTACTACCCCCACCAGTTTACTACCCCCCCCCCCCGCTTACTCTCCCTCCCGCTATTTACCCTCCCCCAGTTCACCAGTCCTCCATTTACCCTCCCCCAGTCCTCCATCCCCCCCCCCCCCCCCCAGCTTCTCTTCCCCCCCCCCAGCTTCTCTTCCCCCCAGCTTCTCTCCGCCCCCAGCTTCTCTCCGCCCCGGCTTCCCCCCAGCTTCGCCCCGCCCCGGCTTCCCCCAGCTTCGCCCCCCCCCCGCCAGTTTACACTACCCCTTTAGCTGAGGGGGAGGAGGGAAGCTTGAGGGGGCGAGAGGATGACGTTGAGACATGCCATGTAGTAAAAGACATGGCATAAATTCTGCAAATTTCTCGCAAAATTTGCTATATTTTGCAAAAATAATCGAATTTAGTTCTAAAAATGAAATGGATTATAATGGATTTTTATTTCAAAATAATCGATTTCAGTGACAAAAATAATGGATTATAATTGATTATAATGGATTATAATGGATTTTTATTTTTCAAAAAAATCGATTTTAATGACCACATAATCGATTACGTGGTCTAAATTTGCCACAATAATGGATTATAATGGATTATAATGGATTATAATGACAACATTTTATACAACATTTTTCCCTTATAATCGATTATTATCCATGGAACTCCGGTGCGGGGCGTGCATAACTTACATCATGAAAACTTGGGAGCAGTTTTTAATCTACATTTTCGGAGAACTTACAGACCGGTTCTAGTTAAGTGAAATTTGATTATTCAGAAAATTTTTTTTAATTAATCAAAGAACTCATTTTTTGTTTTTTATCGGTTTTAATTAATCAGACGTTTTTAGTTTTTTTTGGGAGACCAATCATTTCTAGTAAAGCTTGATGCTTGAGTCTTAGAAATCAAAGAGTAAGAAAGCATTTAAACAACTTCCGCTATTCAATTTTGAAGAAAAAGTGGTCCTTGGAGTTTTCCATGTAAGCAAGGGTGAGTAGTGAGCTCTTCTTCCTACTAGTTCTGAGATCAAGACTAAGTCAATGAGTTTTTGAGCGAAAGAATTCGGTTTGATGAAATTTAATTTAGTTTACATGGTAACATGGTGCCATTCTTTTTGAACAATGCAATTGGAAATTCAATTCAATTTTTTTCCGAAAACATTCAAAATTATTTGTTAAAGCTTCCAGATTCGAATCAGTGGGGTTTGTCAGCAATAAAGCGAAGATTGCTAAGCTGGATGTTTCTCTTGATTGATTATTATTGGCGTATTGACAATTGCAAGTGATACGAAATGGAACAAAATTGACCTATCACGACAGCGTTTTGATGTACTTAGATTTGTGTCTAATACGATCTATTTATCCGAAGAGTCCGTTACTGAGCGCAAGCTGACTCACTCGTGATTTACATTGCAATTGGAAGAAAGTAAAAGAAAAAAAATCGAATGAAATTAAATTTTAAAAATTTGGAAATGTTCAAACACGAATTTGCATCTAGCTCCTAAAAAGCTAATCGGATGATTAAGGGCGGGATTCTAATGCAATATATGTGTGGAGAGTAGTTTTGTTTAATAAGACGCTGTTTTTTTATTAAAGCTAATTAGCGTAACCAGATCAATATGATTTTCAGAAGGACTTTCTCCTTTCTCTTGTTATTTTTTCAACACGTTTTCTGAAAATATGCAAATTTGAAAAACAAAAGCTTAACAAGACTGCTCGTATACCAGGGCAAAGCCCTGAGTGTTTCGACTGGCCCCTAATTCATATCGGATAGGTTTTGGGAAAAGAAAATATTGAAACCTATAAATTTTGAAAAAATAAAAGTGTGAAATGCTGAGTCGTATGAAATTAATACGACCGATTCGATTAGCTAGCCTCAATTAAATTTGGAATTATTTTGTTGTGCGGGATAAATATTTCGCGTTATGGTCTTGGCAATGTGAATAAATTCTTCAAAGCGCACAAAATTTAGTCCAGAACATGGCCGATTTGGCAATTTTCAAAACCCCAGAACGTTACAAAAAAATAATTGGAGGTAAAATTTTTTTTTTTCTAAATTTGAACTCAAGAAGTCGATATCTTCAATGAGGTTTAAAAAATGTTTACTATAATTTGGTTTGGCAAAAATTGACTGAATAAAAAACCACACCGAGCATAAATAATCCCTTTTCTTCGAAAGTCGGAACAACAAATTTTCCTAACAAAATTAACGGAATGTTTGTGCTCGTGGTAGTTTTTTTCTTGTGCTCAGGGTAGTGCTCGGGTTAGTTTTTTAAATTTGAAAAATTATTTGGCCTTTGATCATTTTTCCTAACACTAGAGGGGTTTAAAGATTGCCATTTTGGCCGATTTGATACATTTGTTCACGCGTAAGAAGAAATTCAATCCGTCTTAAAAATTGTTCCAAATTGGTTGAAGGAAGTTTATTTGCCATAATTGATTTGTTACTAGCAGCGAAATCTATCTTTTTGTTTTTTTTATATGGCGTGAGGGGGATGATTTTCACAAAAAGTCTCAAATTTTAAAACAAAAAAAACTTTCATTTCAAATTATTACATTTAATTTTTTCATGTTATTACTGCTCCATTGACCTTAAAAGGCCGTCAGAACATTCAGGGCTTAGGCCTGATGCGAACAGGCTTGTTTTCTTTTTTTAGAAAAATCATTTGATACTGCTACAGTTACGTTCTTTTCTTGGGAAAATATATCGATGTGATTTACGGGAAGTTATAAACTATTAAAACAAAAATATTGCGGAGTGAAAACAGCAGATTACAATGGTAAATTGTAAGTCTATGGTATTGAGTACTGTTAATTCACAAAAATATCCAGTTGACACGGCGTCAAAAATTGCTTGGCGATTGGCAAACTGGCATTCAAATATATGGAAGCCAAATTGATGTCAGATTTGCAAAAATTTCATAAGTTTCTGGCAAAAAAGCGAACTGCATTTTGAAAAATTATTGAGCTGTTAAATTTGATTGTTGAATAAAAACAGTTTCTATAAAATTGGCAAATTATCATTTTTTTTAATTTAGAAACGAAACAATAATGACTGAAATTGTACGGTTGCATGACTCCATAAAAAAAACACACTTTTTGAGCTCAAAACTACTACTCTTCAGAACAATACTTTTCAGAAAAACTTGAAATAAAAATTTAGTTTTTAATGATTTGAATTTATATGCTAAGAACAAACAGTTTTGTTTGCAAAAACGAATATTTTTCTTTGAAAAATTACAAAAAAATTAATTTTTAGCTTTAAAATAAGATTGATTGGCGACGCATTTAACCTGCAGTTAAGCTAAGACTTCTTTCACCACGATGGCATGGTTACTTGTATGGTTTTACTGGAAGTTTAGTCGGTTTAAAAACAATGATTTCACAGTCTCACAGCGAAGTTTTTTTTGTTCTAACCGTTTCGTTTTCAAATTTTTACTTGACTTCAACTTTTCTCAATTGAATTATTGCATTATGGTCTGGTAAAATCTCGATTTGGTGAAAGACTTAGCCTCCGTGTAAAATGAAGAAAAAATCAATTAATTTGTTTTTTTTTTCTCAATTATTTTGCCAATTATTCAATAAAAAAATAGGTAATCGGCCTTAAGTGCAGTCGGTTGCCTTGATTTACGAGTAGTATTGATTTTTTGCGTTATTATTTTTCGATTTTTGATGTACAACTGAACGACCTGAATATAACTTTATGAGCTCAAAAATGGTTCTGCAGAACAATATCTCTCGAAAAAACTTGAACAAAGAACTGTTGTGTTCAAGGGTTTATTATTAAATGCTGGACAAGAATTATTTGTGTTTCACATTTTTTCTGAAACTTGATTAAAAAAAAGGCTGCATTGTTTAAAATTCTATTTAATGGTAGATAGTCGCCGAAACAAACAAGCTATGGCTACGCATAGGAGTTTTATACAAACATTCAATTTTATTAGAAAAACTCTTTATTAGGAAAATACTAACTTTGCAACAAAATTTGTTTTAACTGACTCATTGATATTTACATTAAAAAATTGATTGCTTCCTAAATTTTTGAAACTTGATTCGATGTCTTTTTTGAACAAATGTATCAATACCTGCAAAATTGATCACCATGTTTAGAGGATATGACGAGGAAGGTCTGAGTTACCTGTAAGGTACTTTTGTGTATTTCATCGAGCTGTCAATATCTATCTAATTTACTCCAGTTTCAGTTTTCAGCTAGTAAACGCAAGATTTACAACCAGCACCGAAGAAGCATACTACAGCTTTGAGAATATTACCAGTCACTAAAGCATGACAAGAAATTTTAAAAACTAATTGCAACTTTAGTTTACTTGTGAAGCCAAAAAAGAAGACGCAAAATAAATCACTTTGTTCTTCATTTTGCGTGAGGGTGATTAAATTTCTTTACAAAACTAAAAAATTTTTATCAGTTTTCCATCTTCTTCAAATTTTTATAGCAAATCTGAAACATTCGATCCATCGACCTTGAACAAAAAATTTTATTGAGATTAAACCTCGGATCTACAAAAATAATACAACAGTTGGAGCAAAAACAAAAAATTTTACACAAAACATATTTACTGCATCAGGTGTATAATTCATGTCATCTCATCATCCGCAATTTGTCAAATAAAAAATCAATGAAAAACTCAATAATTTTAAACACAATTTTGCACGCGTTATCAAACGAGAAAATAGACTTCTTTCTAAGCAAGCATCTTATACAACAATATCACTTTATAAGTGTGCCGGTTTTTGAAGATGAATGTTCAGTGTGACTTTTTAGTGACAGTTGACTAGGTTATTTCACTTTTTTTCACTTGCTTTTCCTTCCAACTGAAAAGAGATGATGATGTGTTAATTAAAATAATGTCACCAATCTCAATATCACTTTTCGTTCCGACTTTCCTAACAAAAGTATCAAAATATTTGTGCTCGGGTGGGGTTTTTTTTTTCTTCAGACAAATTTCGATTTTCAACTAGCAATTTTTGACAAAATTTTTTGAAATCATTCGAAAAGTATAGTTTTCTTGAGCTTAAATTTGAAAAGATATTTAATCTGTGATCATTTTTTGTAAAGTTATGGGGGTTTGAAGATTGCCCATTTAGCCAATTTGGGACAATTAACACGCAATATATTTCGCGCTGATAACGCGTAAACGTAGATTAAATCCGTCTTAGAAATCGTTCCAAATTGGTTGAAGGAAGCTTATTTGCCATAATTGATCTGTTACTAGCTGCGAAATCTATCACTTTGTACTTTTATGTGGCGATTATTTTTGTACTTTAAAAAAATTCTTTTTTTTTTTATACTTTTAATTTTTTTTCATGTTATTACTGCTCCAGAGACCTCAAAAGGTAGTCGAAACATTCAAGGCTTCGTTTCTTTTTTTAAAGTTGTTCAACAAAAATTGTCAACAAAAACTAGTGATTAATTATAGTGACTAGTTGTCGACAAAAACTAGTAACTAGACAATAACTACCAGCACTGACAAAATTAGATTAGGATCGGTTTTAGTATGAAAAAAGTACGTTGATTAAATTTAGATCGATTTTAGTATGAAAAAAATCCGAAGATTAAATATAAAAGATGAAGATTGATTTGGATCGATTTAAAATCGCTCTAAATTGATCTTAAATTTCAGCTAAAAAAAGTTGATCCAAATCAATTTTAAATCGATTTAAATGCATTTTTTTCAGTCTGAATTTGCTTTTATTTTGGAGGGATTAAAACAGATTTAAATCGATTTATATCGATTTTTTTTTTTCAAAATTTATTAGTTTTGAACTTTTATTGCATTTATTTATTGCCTATCATTTTTCATCTATAGCGTATTGTAGCTTAACAAGACCAAATAAAGACCAAAATATTGATCAAACTCTATGAATTTCTTGCATATTTTGAGTTCAAAAATTGATCTACATTGACCCTTTTTTCGATTCGTTTTATAAGTTTTGCCCAAAATCTGATTTATTTTCATAATTTTCTTTGATTTAATTGCATATTAATGAGATCAAATTTATTTGGATCATTTATTGATTTTTATATCATCTGAAACGAGTGTTTATATTTAGAAAAAATCGAGAATAAAAAATTCAAACTACTTTCTAAATGCTATTTTTTTAGCCGTTTTAGCAAAATATTACATTTTAGTGATTCTGAAAATCCATTCAAATCGATTTAAATCGATTTTTAAGACACTCAAATTGATCGAAATTTTCAAATAAGATCGATTTAAATCGAATTAATATCCGTTTAGGTTCGTAAAGTGTACATTGTTTAAATCAATTTAAATCGATCCGAATCCTTTTTTGTCAGTGCGGGTAAATATCAAACCTGGCCTGCGAAAAAAAACCAACCCAAACATAAGTTTTCTGTCGTTTTCTCTGGAATTAGTGGCAAACTTGAAATTAAGGGCCATTTTATTGTGACAAAAATGACCTTCCAGTGTTTCGAGACAATGGAAACTCAGTCGCATAAGAAGCCATATTGATCGTAGTAAAATTTTTTATAAAAATTTAACAATATACACTTTAAAACACCATGAAATTGTGATTTAAATTCGATTGATGGGCACCTTTTTTAATCGCTTAGCTCCTTGATTGTACGTTCAGTTGAAAATAAAGTGGCTATATCTTCAAATTTTAACGTGAACGAGTGGGGTGCCAAAAACTAAAACAGCCGATCCAAAATTAGGCTGCCAAGTTCTATTTATTAACCCTTTTTTGAAATGATCTCTTTATTATTCTCATTTTCTCTACTGTTTTCAACAAAATCAATTTAGGCAGAAACATCGGAAGAATTCCATTAAATTAAAAAAGTGGCGCCGTTTCTTTCGAAATGTAAGTGCATATTTAATTACGTTTTTGACTTAAAAACCTTTGGTATTTCATGATGGAGCGCTAATTATAAATAATTTGAAAGCTTTTATAGGCATCATAAATCATTTTTCTGTGATCTTATCAAATTAAGGAAATCCTTTACCCAAAAGGAATTTTCCTGCGTCAGCAAAGAAATATTTCACCAGTTTTTCATATGATGCTGACATTTCTTTGACGTTCCACATTTTTAAATCGTCATTTTTTTGCTGGGGTCATTGAGTCAGTTTTTCAATGACGCAAAGCTAAAAAAAACTTTTGATCAATCTTGAACTGCTTTTTGATTTTCAATTGTGTTACCAACACTATTGAGTTGTCCTTTATGCTTTTAAGTTAATCGAGAGTTTAAAATCTAGAAGTGTTGGCGATTATTGTCAACAAGACTGCTTGTATCAGGGCGAAGCCCTGTATGCTCCGACTGCCTTTTGAGGTCTATATACCAGTGTTTGCTGTGAGAAAGTGATGAACTTTTCAATCAAAAATGAAGCAAAAATTTTTTTAAAAGAGTTTTCGTACAATCATCCCCCCACCCGCCATATTAAGTACAAAGCGGTAAATTTTACTCCTGGTAACGTAGCAATTATGACAAAGAGCCTGATTCACCCAATTTTCGATTCTAAG
Organism: Symsagittifera roscoffensis; assembly: GCF_963678635.1. Classification (NCBI taxonomy): domain Eukaryota; kingdom Metazoa; phylum Xenacoelomorpha; order Acoela; family Convolutidae; genus Symsagittifera; species Symsagittifera roscoffensis. Next base: position 30,477,967 of record NC_087066.1, read on the forward strand.
GGCGATCAAAAGTCCGCTTGCGCGTTAATAGTGCACATTACATCGCACTTTTATTGGCCCAAATTGGCAATATTGGCAAATTTTAAACTCTAATAATTTATGAAAAAGTGATTACAGGTGAAATGTCTTTTTCAATTTGAGCTCAGGATAACAAAAGTTATCAGCTGAATTTAAAAAAATTCTGTCAAAAGTTCCCAGTTAAAAAATTCAGTTTTGTCTAGAGAAAAACACCACCTGAGCACAAGTATTCCGTCATTTTCTTCGAAAGTCCTAGATAGTCCATAATAGTTACTGATTGTATCGAAAAATTGTTTTTAATCATAGATATTTCACAGTTTGGAGATCAACGGTTAAAACTAAAAAAAAACTCAAATTAAACTGCCTTGAAACTGAGTTGGTTTTCAATTTGGACATGCTGACAATAAAATATTGAGAAAGGATTTTGTAAATGCTTTTCGAGAAGAATACAAATTTTACAAATTACAAAATTTCTGAAGATCGAAAAACTTTATGTGATTTCTTCTCGGCTCAGAAAAACTTTTCTTGTTTTTTTGAGACCGAAAACGCTTTTACAATAGCTTTAGTACGACTTTCAATCCGCTGTGAGCTTGCTTTAGAGTAAGTAAAATTGCGTGAAAAACTTCATAGAGTCCATCAATTATTTCCAAAGACCATCAAATGACAACTTGTATCAAAGCAAAACCCTGAATGACCCGAGTGCATTTAAAATTCAATAAAAAAATATCTTTTTGAAAATTGTATTTTTAGTTTGTTTTTTTTTCAGATTTTTTTTGAAAAATGTTTCAGCACAATTACTAGGTGGAGTATGAAATAGTGAAATAAGCCCCTAGCAACGCGTTAATTAATCCAAATAGCTCGCCTAAATCAAATTGAAATAGTTTTTTAGCCGCGTTGAGTCAACGCTCACGCCTTAATAGAACGAAATAAATCGCCCGCTGATTGTCCCAAATTAGCCAAAATACCAACCTCCAAAATGTCATATTTTTTAACAAAATGACTATAAATGAAACTTTATTTTGTAAGATTGAGCTCAAAGTGCCAATAGTTATCAGATAATTTACAAAAATCAGATCAAATCAGAACCAAAGCGATCACAAATATTCCAACCTTTATTCGAAAAATAATTATTTTGCTTTAAAACTACATATCAAATGGCAGTAAAAACATCAAAACTAATTTAAATATGTTCGAGAGTTACAGAAATGTCTAACCTATTCTGTTTAGTATTGTCTAGAGAAGCAACACCTGTGTTTTAATTATCAAAACTTAAATATATTTTTTACAGTTTTTAAAAATTTTTCTAATGTCTACAAATGTTTTTACTTAATATTTGACCTCAATTTTTCTATTGCTCCATGCTACCTTTTTGTGCCGGCTTTTTTTTAAAAAAAAAGCGGAATAATTGTGCTAGTTAAATCTCAATTTAGCAGACAGAGTTTTTCACCTGGAATCATTTTCCACGCAATAGTTTTCGTGCTATCAACGTGTAAGCAGAAATTTAACCCGTGTTAGCAATCTTTCCAAGCTGAAATTTTGACATTTTTTTTGACAAAAGTTTTGACAAAAATTTTGTCAAAGTTTGACAAAATGTTGACATTTTTTTCTTCTTTTTTTTCGACAGTTTCTTAATTTATTTTCTTTGTTTCTTCTTTTTTTTCTTTTTTCGACACTTTCGTCATTTTTTGAGAGCAAAAGCTGCTGTATAGACCTTGCAAAGCACTTGTAATGATAAAGCTTTTTTTTACCAGATTCCATAAGACGCTTTGATGCTTTCTGGTAAAAAAAAATTGTCAAAAGTTGTCTAAGAATTTAGACAACATCATTAATTAAATTGGTGCTAACGCAGGTATTAAATGGAGTATTGATCAAACTAAACCCATTTTTGCACCAAATACTTTCGCGACTTTTTAACCAGGGGCGGATCTAGAAGTTTCTTGAAGTTTCGAAAATTTTATCGACTGTTTTTTGGTCTACCACTCTCCCAAATCACTATAAAGGCCCCATTTTAACCAAATTTTCTCCGCCGCAGGCAAGTTTTTACAAAAAAAAAACAGGCCACAAAATTTGCGTTTTGGCGTGCGCTCCCCTCTCAAAATTAGTATATTTTGGCGCCCAGAACGCTTTTAGAAAAACTTTAGGGTCAGTCAGCCAAACATGGATATCTAAAATAGTACAAAGGGGGGAACATTTGGGTTGGCAGGGGGTCGAACCCTTGAGGGGGAAGGCGTACGCCAGCCATGCCCCCCCCCCCTAAATCAGCTGGTGCTTTTAACCGCTCCACAATTTAATCTAACTTTGATGAACTTCCCTTTCGCGAGGCTGCAAATTTATCCTGTTTCTCTTCAACGCATGGATTTCTTGTTTTCCTGCATATCATTCATCCTTGTATTTCGCAATCAATTTAGTAATCGCAATCTTGTCCTGCTCTCAAAAAAATTTCAAGTTTACAAAGCAACTAATTGATTCTCGGTTCTCGTCTCTTTCGCCAATTGTACTGCGTTTGCGTCAAGAGTTTCCGGAACAAAGCGCAGCTTTGCGCGGCACAAAAACGACCGCAAAATTGGGACATTCAACTTGTATAGCGCGACCATATCTGGTTGCAAATTAAGGCAGAATCCGCCTCCCTGGTGTCGCCAGTAACGATCAGCAACCAAAAAAAATAGATTTCAATTCATTTTACCATTTCAGTGGGTTAATAAAACGATTAAGTAGTTCAAGACCTTAAATAAACTATGTTCATGTTCATGTTTTTGTGTTTTTAAGCATCCCTAAAGCAACTAATATTTTATTAAATCATCATTCAAACAGGACGAAATATTTTAAATATCAAGATGTTTATTCTGAAACATTTTAGTCTTCGAAAGTTTCAACAATTAATATTCAATTTCTTCAATTTTCTTCACCTTAGGGATTGATGAAAGTTTGTGCAATTCTCCATTCAATAAAAATTAGCAAATTTTAAGGACATTTTTTTAATCTGTTTTATCTTGAATCTTAATTTTGATACTTTCAAGCGAGTGCCATTTGAAAGAAAGAAAGACTAGAGAAGATACTTTAAGGATTTTGTAATATTTTTTGAAAAAATTATTTCAGCTTGAACTTTCAATACACACACTTCTGAGTAGGCTGATTTTAAGGCAGCAGATACTTAGATTGCGGCCAGTTTAGTTGTCTTTTCTTTTCAGAAACTATCAACACAATTAACAAAAAAAAACAGTGTTTTTGACTCGGTTATTAGTTTCACCTAATTCTGATTGCGATATATTAATTTTTACAATTAAATATTCATTACGACGCCACACTGTGTATTTTGTGAATTGCATGCGGATTCCGCAACAAAGACGCTCTTTTGGATCTTCCTCTGTTTTTTTGTTTTGTTCGTTTGGCCTCGTAATGATTTGAAAAGTTTCAAATACGTTTTAAAATCTGTCAGTACCTGTAGACATGATCAAGGATTTTTTGCAGGGAATTTATAATATGCCGATGTTTTCAAAGTCTGATCAAATTGATTTTCCGATTTGTTCAAAAACACTTAGAAAAGCATGGAACTTTCAAAACTTTTCTTACAATTTCAGCGGGTTACTTAAAGCAAACTTAATGGTTCTTGGCCAAAACAAAACTATTTTCATGTTTCGAAATTTGATTCATTGTTAATTGTCTATAATCCACTTTTGGTTTTGATCAATTATCTATTAAAATTAATCTATATACTTCATGATCCACTAAAGTCAATCCTTGATTTTTTTGTCAAAAAAGTTTATTTTTGCACGTTTACCAAAAAATTTAAATTCACAATTTCCTCTAATTTCACACTTAGAAAAGCTTGATATTTTTAAAACAATTTTACAATTTCAGCGGGTAAAAAAAACCTAGCATAATCAGCGTGCTTCTTAAAGCAAATTTAATGGTTCTTGGCCAAAACAAAACTATTTTCATGTTTCGAAGTTTGATTCATTGTAAATTGTCTATAATCCAATTTGGGTTTTGATAAATTATGTATTAAAATTGATCTATATACTTCATGGTTCACTAAAGTGAATATTTGATTTTTTGCCAAAAAATTTGGTTTTTGTAAGTTTACCAAAAAATTCTAATTTCATACTTTTCTCTAATTTCATACTTAGAAAAGCTTGATAATTTCAAAACTTTTTTTTTCAATTTCAGCGGATAAAAAAAAACATGGCATAATCAGCGGGTTTCTTGAAGCAAATTTAATGGTTCTTGGCCAAAACAAAACTAATCTTATGTTTCGATATTTGATTCATTGTAAATTGTCTATAATCCAATTTTGATTTTGATCAATTATCTATTAAAATTAATTTATATACTTCATGATCCACTAAATTGAATCCTTGATTTTTTGTCAAAAAGGTTTCTTTTTGCAAGTTTTACCAAACTTAATTTCTTTTGGTTTTTTGTAAATTGTAAGGGATATATAAGTATTCATGAAGACTTAACTGCTTTGTTTTCATGGCTCTGCAATCAGATTACGAGCAATTTTACACGGAGTTAGTGAAACTAGAAACGTAAAGTCCTTTGGTTGCGCTTGTTTCCTTGGAAAAAAGAGCTCATAGAAACTTTCAATTTATAATCATTTGAGAGAAATAATCATTTATACCGATATCAAATACCATAGTGTCGAATTGGAAGCCACATGACGTTTATTCTTCAAGAAAGGTTTTCACAAGCAAATTTTTGTAATTGATTTACATTTTTCAAATTATCCAGGAAACGTTTATTTTTTCTACTTTGGAAGTTCAAAAACTTATTGCAATAAACAGTTTTTGACAATAGAAAATTTAATGACTCGTAATTAAACTTTATTTTGCATTCTGGTTTTTTTTCTGCAGCTTTTTTTTGTTCAAATAAAAAAAACACTTCGTGAGGAGTTACTCACAATTTGAGATCGGTGAACAATTGGTTGAAAATTAATCGTATACTGATAAAACACCATAAATATAAACATACTCTGTCATGTGAAACTGATGAAATTACTCTATAAAGTTTTCGTTTGAATTTAAAATTTGGTTTTAAACCGTAGCGGCGAAAAATTAACCTTAAGAAATCCTATAAACGATGCAAGCAACATTTCGAGTTCTTAAAAGATCCGTGAAAATTGATTCTAACAGCCATAGTTTGCAAAATTATTGACCAAATGAATGGTTCTTGGTGCACACTTAGCTTCTAAAGTAGTCGGCCAACCTTAATATTCAGTTGCCAGTTCATCGTAAATTTGTTCAGCTTATTGTTCCGAAAGTAACGAAATATTTGTGCTCGGGGTGGTTTTTTTTCAGACAAATTTCGAATTTTTAACTAGCCTTTTTTGACGGAAACTTGTTGTCGAGAGCTTAAATTTAGGAAGACATTTCACCTGTGATCATTTTTATAAAAATATGGGGCCTTGCAGATTGCCAGTTTTGCCGATTTGGGACAACTAACGCGCGATATATTTCGCTCTATTAACGCGTAAGCGGAGATTTAATCCGTCTTAGAAGTCGTTCCAAAGTGGTTAAAATAAGCTTATTTGACATAATTGATTTGTTACAAGGAGCAAAAACTGTCCTTTTGTTCTTTATATGGCGTGTTGTTGGGGGATGATTTTCATAAAAATTTTCAAACTTTAGGGTAAAAAAAAACTCTTTTTATTTTTCTACTTATAACTATTTTAGGTTATTACTGCTCCATAAACTTCAAAAGGCAGTCGCAACATTCAGGGCTTCGCCCTGATACGAGCAGTCGTGTTACTTTATATGTATATAGTAGATACCCGTCAATCACTGTCATCAACGATCAACGTTCGATCATTCACTCATCGTATGAGATTTAGAACAAACAATTTAATTTAATGTTCCGACTTTCGATACGAAAATAACGGGATATTTGGCCTCGGAGTGGGTTTTTTTTTCTTCAGACAACTTTCGACTTTTTAACTAGCCATTTTTGACGGAATTGTTTTTTATATCATTCGAAAAGTTTTGTTGTCTTGTGCTTAAGTGTGAAAAGATATTTAACCTGTGATCTTTTTCCGTAAAGTTGTGGGGTTTAAAGATTGCCATTTTGGCCAATTTGAGACAATTAGCGAGCGATATATTTTGCGCTAATAACGCGTAAGCAGAGATTTAATCCGCATTAGGAATCGTTCCAAACTGATAGAAGCAAAATTAATTGCCAAAAATGATTTGTTACAAGGAGCGAAATCTATTCTTTTGTAGTTTATATGGCGTGTGGGGTGATGATTTTCAAAGAAAAAAAGTTCAAATGAAAAAAAAAATTATTTCGTTTTTTATTACATTTAATTTGTTAATGATATTAATGTTATTACTGCTCCCTAAAAGGCAGTCGGAACGTTCAGGGCTTCAACCTGATACGAGCAGTCTTTTTAATCCGACTACCGATACGAAAGTAACGGAATATTTGAGTGGGTTTTTTTCTTCAGTCAAACTTCGAGTTTTTAACTGGCCATTTTGGACGGAATTTGTTAAATCATTCGAAATTTATTGTTGTCCTGAGCTTAAATTTGAAAAGATATTTCACCTGTGGTTGTTTTTCGTAAGGTTTTGGGGGTTTAAAGATTGCAATTGTCGCCAATTTGGGACAATTAACGCGCGATATAGTTCGCGCTATTAACGCGTAAGCGGAGGGTTAATCCGTCCTATAAATCATTCCGAATTGGTTGAAAGAAGCTTATTTTCCAGGATTGATTTGTTACAAGGAGCGAAATCTATCCTTTTGTACCTTATATGGCGTATGGGGGGATGATTTTCATGAAAAATTTCAAATTTTGGAGAAAAAAATTTTTTTTTGTCTTATTACATTTATTTTTTAATGTTATTACTGCTCCATACACCCTAAAAGGCAGTCGGAACATTCATGGCTTCGCCCTGATACGAGCAGTCTTGTTTATTTTGTTCCTGTATTGTTCAGCAAGTCCTTAAAAGGCAGTCGGAACATTCTTGGCTTCGCCCTGATACGAGCAGTCTTGTTTATCTTGTTCCTGTATTGTTCAGATTTTAAGTACCATTGCTGGGAAGGCGATGGCAGGCACAATGTTCTCTAGCTTAATTTTTTGCTGCTAATGTAATTGTTCGGGTGGATTAAGAGGGGAGGGGGCGGTGGGCTTTCGTCCCCATCAATCCACAGGGTCCCTCCTTTGGTATTATTTTATGACATAAACCCTGAAACTTCAAAGGCGAATTCTTGCTCTCGGAGTGTCGGCTGGCTCGGCAATATCCCTCGTACGTAAGCACTACAACTCGTACGTAAGCACTGCAAGCACTCCATTTCCTTGTCTAAACAGGATTTAATAACTTTAATTTAATATAAGCCGAATCGGTTTAGTACTAACATTTGAAATCGGACAGTTTGTGTTGCGTCTGAAATGCGTTCTGAATGGCTTCAACCGTATTGTCTTTTGAACCGTTCTCCCTAGCGCTTCTAAGATTTCCTAAAGGTAATAGTCAAGTTTGAAAGATTCTTAACTCCCTTCTTCATACATCCGTTTTAACGCTTTTAACGGTTTCAATCAAACCATCCATCAATCCTCTAAATCGGTGATTGCTCGTCGGAACTGTTTCAGTCATGTTTTTGTTCTCGCAATGTTCATTAGCCGCCTTTCCCTTTAGACATGAAGATTGCTCTACTCGGAAAGCGCGCGGAGTTCCGTGTAATTTTTGGTATTGGCGCAAAAGTGTTATTGCGTTTTTGGGGTTTGAGATAACTAATGCTTTATCCCTGATAAGTAAATGAAAACGAAAGACTGATATCTTTAATTTAGACTCATGCTGTTAGTCTTTTTGAGCAGAGGTCTTTGATCTTCACTCTCTGACATACAAACAGTCAAGTGACCCTTTTAGATAGGCCTGCTAGATGGCCTTGAGTATATAATAACAATACATAACAAATAATAATAATCTAACTTTCCAATGTTACTGTGGCAGCACTACTACACAGCACCACATTCCCCTGAAGGCAAAAAAATATTTTATAGTACCATATAAAACTTTCTGTACACAATGAGTTTTAATGCTCAGTTTAATTGGTTTATTGTTTTTGGGTTTGCTCATTTCCCCTCTCTTTGTTCCTTTTCTGTCTCGAACTGCAACGGCATTCACCACGCGGCATTCCATGATTTGGATATGTCCAGTTACGAGTGGCCGAATCTTCGTCTAAATAAGTGGCGTTCCAGTAATGCAAAATTTGATTCCGTCGGATTTCCGGTATCCGTTTCGAAAATTGCCAATCTTATCCGGTATGCCTCGAGAGCTGCCATGTTCAAGTCAGTAATGTCATCCTCACAACAATTTAGCTTTACTGGGTGTGACACTGGGCTTCCGTACCGCTTTGACGAGTGATACGTTTAATTCCTTCCGCGTTTTTTTTAGAGTTGACGAGTTTGGTGGGGCTTTGTCATTCTTTGGCTCCGTATTTACTGCTTTTGCAGCTTTTGTTTTTCGGGCTTCTCGCGCTGTCGGCTTGGATAAACCGCCCTTTTTGTTGTAGGATGAGGGTCCTGCATTGTTCGGCTTTGCCTTTTTGACGGCCAGATTCAGGCCACCCCCGGCCTCTGTGTCCCTTGAGGTTACAATGGTTGGAATACTCTGAAATCTCTCTTTGGTAGTGATGTCCTCATTTGGAACCGTACGATACTCCCTCTGATTCGGGTTAGCGTCCTCGTCATTTGACTCACTTTCTACTGCTTTTTTTCTTGCTGTTTTCTGCAGCTTACTTCTCGGTTCCTCCCCCGTTGGGCTCCTTTTTTGATCTGATCCCTTCATTGCAAGTGCTGAAGGTACTTTTGACTTTGCTATGTCGTTTTTCCTGTATACAGCACCTGCAGCTGTTTTCACGGTAGATGGTGTTTCGGCGATTATTTTACCCTTGAGTTGGATTGTTAGGGCCTTCCCACTCTTTCTTTGTTCGTTTTTCTGGAGAAAATTGCCTGACATGAGTGCAGTGTCTTTGTTCGGCTTGTCCTCTAAAAAATTTTTCGCTCATGAGTACAAAAACTCCTTTCTTAGCTCCGGATTTATAGTGCTAGTCTCGTCCACTATCCTTCTTAAATCGTTAGCCGACGTATCTCTCCTTGTGGCGTTCCATCGTGCGTTTGCCTCTAATAACTGTTTCAGTTCCTTCACTCGTCCTCGTTCTCGGGCAGCGAATGTATGGGGTTGAAACAGTGGGCTTACGTCCGGGCTGTTCTGCCCTTTGCTGACGATTTTCACATTGTCCCTCGATTGGTCAGTTCTTCTTTTCACTTAAAGTTTTAAATTCATTTTTCGGTAATCTTCCAAAGTGTGCTTCAAATGGGGACCGTTTGATAGTTTTTTGTTTGTTCCATCTTAGATCCCTTATTATTGTACTTAGGCAGAGTTTTATTGACGAGACGTTTTCATCTAAAAGCATGACACCGAGTCTTTGTTTAATTGTCTGTATTGTTTTTTCTACTAGACCACACCCTCGGTGATCTCCCACCGGACAGAATTTTTGTTCTATATTGTTTTCTGCACAAAAGTTTTTCATCGCTTTTCATTTGAATCCGGAGAATTGGTCCGTTTTAATTGACTGCGGCATTCCGTGTGTGTCTATATTTGTGCGTAGAAATTTTATTGTTGATTTTCCTCCAGTAGACTTTTTGATTTTAACCGACGGAAACTTAGAGTATCTATCAATAGCAACCAGTAGGTATATCTTCTTCCCCTTATGATCTTCAAGTGGTCCCGCATAATCTAATTGCAATTCTTGACCTGGCTGCGTCAGCAGTGGCAGCGGTTTTGACGAGTTTTACGGAATTATATAAATTTAGCATTCTTACCATAGCAAGTGCAGCTTCTACACTCCTCGGCCAGGTTGACGATGTCCTTGCGCATATGAGGCCACCACAAGTAATTTGATACATCTAACATCGCCTACTGGCCGGGATGGCCCCGATGAATTCTTCTTAGGACTGCCTGCTTTAGCTTTTCCGGCACTGCTAGGCGATCGTCGACCAGAAGACAATCGTCCACTACTGGAGCTGATGCCAGAGAGGGTTAGTCTATGGTCCCATGAGTTCGAACCTGTGGCGGTCATTTCGTTCAACTACCTTTCGCAGCCTGACCATCCACGTGTCCTCTGTCAGGAGCTCAGCGAGTAGACTTTTTTCAAATAGTTTCGTTAGGCTCAAGGGTCCGTTTTCAGCGTGCAGCTGCTCCGCCAGTTGGAATTCGTTTCTTCTGGACCAGTGGCCAACCCTTCTTGCCGCTTTTGGTTTTACCACACTTACTTCTGGGCTGACTTCTCTGTCTTCCGTGCATTCCCCTGTTAGGTCCACTTCTATGACTTTGGTGCCTCCGCCATTTTCGTCCCATATGTCACTCTCCATTGTTACGTTTGGACTCTGCATTGATGATTTCGCTTCTAGTTCGAGCATGGATATTGGGTTGTCTTCTCTCTCTGCTCCGACTAGGTCCCAGAACGAAACAATTGCTTGTCCTGTTGTCGCAGTTGATGATGATGATGGTCCGCACTTGTCATTTTTTGCCCTTATGTATTGATCCATCGCTCTCCATTCGATTTGGGGAATGTCATCTGAGTCCGAATTTTCTGAATCTAACTAATTAGGGGTTCGTTGAATTTTTCTTGTCCGTTGAAATGTCGTCTCGGTGACTTCTTTAGTCAAAGTATCTCCACTGTTCCGTTCTTGTATCCTTACTGTTTTCCGCCCCTTTCCACTGTTTTGATTGTTTTCGCCTATTTTCATTTCACTGTTTTTTCTGATCGATTTTTCGTTTTTATATTTTTCGGATTCTCTATAATTTTTGATTTTCTTTTAACCGACTATTTTGAATCACAACTCTGAGATAAACTGATTTCTGGTTTTGCTCTGTTTTCTCGTCGAAACAACCGCGAACTTGCTTCGCTTTCGTTCCGGTCGAGCCTTGTTTGTTTTTGTCCGTTTTGATTGCCATAGCAACCATAGGATGACGTGTTTCGCTTTGAAACATTTTGTTCAGTTTTAGAATGTTCTAGAAATATTTCGTTCTGGTCGAGCCCATCGTGATCGCTTAATCAACTTTTCAATCAGTCAAGAGCTTTATGGAAATTTTCTATGGAATTTACAACAAATTTTTCATGTAATTCTGACTCTGGCCACGGCTCGCCGTTTGGTTCTATGCCCATGTCTTTCCCCGGTATATGAACAACCTTGAATTGATATGGCAGTAATCTATCCACTATCTAGTCAATCGCGATTGATATGTCTTATTTGACCTATTTTCATCTAAAGCCGAAATTAGGGCTTTGTGGTCTGTGGATGTCACAAATTCTATTCCTAACAGATAGTGTTTAAATCGGTCAGCGGACCATACTAAGGCTAGCAGTTCTAGCTCATTTGTCGAGTATTTTTTTCTTGTAAGTTTAAATATCTCGACGCAAAAGTAATTTGGCTCTTTTTTGCTCCAGAGTTGCGCCTAGTCCGCTATGACTAGCGTCACATTTTACTCGGTAATCCTTTACTGGTTTATAGTAATGTATTTGGGTGATATTTGCTACTGCCCTTTTTATTGATTCAAATATTTCTGAATGTCTTTCCCCCCATTCGAATTTCTTTACTGGAATTTTGAAGCTTTTTAGCTTCTTTTTCTCATTTTCTTCTCGCAATAGGGGTCTAAATTTTTCTGTTAGACTGGCCGCATTTGGAATAAGTTTTGCCAGATGGTTTATGCTGCCCATAAAGGACCCGAGTAGTTTTTTAGTGATTTCAGTGGGCTTAGTTGCAATATCGCTTCCGTTTTTGTTATTTTCGGTGTAATACCTTCCGGCGATAGCTTATGCCCTAACCAATTTACCTCTGTCTGAAAAAATTTGCATTTGGAGAGTTTTAGTGCTAAATTTTCTTCATCGAGTGTTTCCAGAACGTTCAGTACTAATTTTTCGTGTTTCTTATTCGCTGCCTTTCGACACAATGAGGATGTCGTCGAGTCGAGAAAACAGAACGTGTATTTTGCATGATTTATAGTTCGATCCATGGCTTTCTGGAACTCTGCTGTCATGTCAGCAAGCCCATAAAATCCGGTAAGGAACCTGTACGTGCCAGTGGCTTGTCCTCGTATGATGTTGAAATTGCATTGTTTTGCTGTTTCCGCAGTCAGTTTTAGCTGACTGTAAGCATATTTTAGGTCTAGGACTGAGAAGTACAAAGTACCCTTTGTGTTTGCTGTTACTATTTGACTAACCCCATCCAACAATTTATCGAAATTTGGCATTTAATATTTGTTTTTGAACAATTGCCTGTTTATGGGTTTTGCGACCAATGCCACTTTTATGGATTCATCTTTTTTTACAGTGGTTACAATTGGTGATATAAAGAAGTCGCTAGTACATTTGTCCAGACGTTATATATGCCCTTCTTTCAAGAGTTTATTAATTTCCACATGTACTTTTTCCTGAATGTGGATTGGTATCCGTCTACCCTTCTCTTGTAGTGGACAGAGTGGGTATTTGAACTTTGTACTGACTACATGATTTTTTGAGCAACCCTGACGGTCAAAAAGATTTTCGAATATACTGTAAAATTTTTGTTTCCAACCTTCTGACTGCTCGCACAGTAGCACGTCAAACCTCGTTTTACCCTTCGGTGCCAGCTTTTGGGTAGTATGAATCCCCACTTTTCTATATAAGCCCAGACTCAATATGCATCCTGTGCGCCGCTCTGTGATTAGAAATGATGATCCTACCACTTCCCATCCTGCTGAACGATTGTTTGTGCTGATTGCCACCAATATAGTAATCGGTTGTTTATTGTAGTCTACGACTTGTGCTTACAGATTTAGACTTTCTCGCGGAATAAACTTCGTGTTCTTTGAGGACTCTAATATTTGTTTCGCTGTCGTCCAATTTAAAAACGATACTGGGCTAGCTGTGTCGATGGTTTTATTTATGATATGGTCAATCCAGACTAGTGCTTTTAACAATTTTGTTATTTGTGATCGAGGATTCCTACATATGTCGACTTTTTGTATTTCTTTTCTTCCTTCCCCGACAACCACTTTTTGTTTTAATTGCTTCTTTTTTTATTCATCTATTTGCTCGGTTGATGTGGTGTTCTGTTCAATAGACATGATTTCGAACTCATCGCATGAGTAGAAAGACTAGATCAAATTGCACTCCCCATCTGAGCTGGACTTTTTTCAGCAATCTCAATTACTTGTTGTGAACTGCACATTTTTGCGAATTGGTTCGGTTTGGAAAAGGTTTTGCATGTCTTGCCCGTGGCAGGACATTTTTTCGGATGGCCTTCTCCAAATGGTCGACCGCATCTAGTACAGGGTTTCATTTCGGTATAGTTCCTTCCATATTTCCTGTTAGTTGCTCGTCTCTTATACTGATCCCTCGGTTGTCTCCGACTGTTGGTGCCTTTGTTTCCCACGTTCATGGTGGGTTCTTGTTTGATTTTCATTGTTGTCCCATGAATTTGACTTGCAACTGCAGCAATTGTGTTTGATTTTTGAAATGCCTGCGTCGTTTGTTTGCTCTGTTCAAACTTCAGTGTCCTTTTTAACACCTCGTCCGGTGTAAATGTTTCGAACGTTAGTGTATCCTGCAGTACTGTATTCTTCATTTTTTCATTTCTTTTCATTTCGATATGAATAGATCGCGAACTAATTCGCTTTCGAGTGTCCCTAATTCCGCTCTAGCTGCCTGCGCAGTTAGTGCTGCATGAAATGCCTCCAATGTTTCTCCTGCCTCATGCGAGCTGTTGAACAGCTTATAACGTTCAATCGTGACACTCTGTGTTTTCTCAAATGATATCTTTGCTAATTCAATCATTTCCCTAATTTCTAATTTTGAGTTTTCTGTATGTCGAATCTTTTGTACAAGTTTTTTCTTTCCTTTTGTGCCCAATGCTAAGAATAATCTGGAGGCCACTCTTTTCTGCACCTCATGATAGTAGACATTGTGATCGACTTTAGATCTTCTTGCTCTCCGTTCTTCATTTTCTAGCAGGACTCTGTCTCGCGCTAGTCTGTCTCTAGCTTCTCTATCTGTGACTGCCTGCGCATCTTCGTTTTCCCGCGGTGTCTCCGGTCGTGGGACCGGCTCTTCCAAGACTGGTTTCGGGTCCTCCAGTAATATTTCGTGGTTCACGTTTTCCTTGACCGTGACTGCCAAGAGGAATTGGTCGAGCCAGATCTTAAAATTCCAAGGGGGATTCGAATGCGCCGTTGTTCAGAATACAGGGATTCCCATGTCAGTTCTATTATCCTGAGAAATAAATCCTGCTGGCTGCGCCATGTGATAACTAATGCTTTATCCCTGATAAGTAAATGAAAACGAAAGACTTGTATCTTAAATTTAGACTCATGCTGTTAGTCTTTTTATGCAGAGGTCTTTGATCTTCACTCTCTGACATACAAACAGTCAAGTGACCGTTTTAGATAGGCCTGCTAGATGGCCTTGAGTATATAATAACAATACATAACAAAAAAAAACAAGACTGCTCGTATCAGGGCGAAGCCCTGAATGTTCCGACTGCCTTTTAAGGTTTATGGAGCAGCAGTAATATCATAAAAAAATAAATAAAATAAAGTTTTTTTATGAAAATCATCCCCCCACACGCCATATAAAGCACAAAAAGAGAGATTTCGTTCCTTGTAACAAATCAATTATGGCAAATAAGCTTCGTTCAACCAATTTGGAACGATTTATAAGACGGATTAAATCTCCGCTTACGCTTACGAATTATATCGCGCGTTAATTGTCCCAAATTGATCAAAATGGCAATCTTAAAACCCTCATAACTTTACGAAAAACGATCACAGGTGAAATATCTTTTCAAATTTAAGCTCAGGATAACAATACCTTTTGAATGATATAAAAAAATTCCGTCAAAAATGGCTAGTTAAGAAGTCGAAATTTGTCTGAAGAAAAAAAACCCACCCCGAGCACAAATATTTCGTTACTTTCGTATCGAAAGTCGGAACAATAATCTAACTTTCCAAGGTTACTGTGGCAGCAGTACTACACAGTACCACAGGGTTGGTGTGGTCAATCAGTTTCGCAATAAGCTAGTAAGGTTTAAATGTCAATTCTGTTTTCTTTTTTTGTTGGCCGGCGAACTTTACTTGGATTTCATTGTTTGGTTCCTTTTTTTAACGATTTTCAATCGACTTGGTAATCATTGGTTTTAGATTCTTACCAATCGTGCTTCAGGGCTTTAATCAGCCTTGTTGATAATATTTCTGTGCTTTTGTGGCCTCTAAGCCCGTTCAAACTCAGGCGTCATCCCCAGCTCACCTGGATGATGGGCGTGGAAAACTTCGACGCGGTCATCTCACCAGACCGGCGACATAGCGACTTTTTGTCCACTCACTTAATTCCGCTTTTCCTATGATATTCCCTCCAGTCTTGATAATAGTAATGGCGCAATTTTTTGCATCTGTTTTTCTCTTCCACCAAAAAACCGTCGTGCAGTTCCCTCAATATTCTGTCTTTTTCGTAAGAGCGACAATCAATTTCCTATTGAAGAAGCGCGACAGTTTGATTCCAATCTATCTGTTGATGTAACCTTCTCTGGGGTATCGGATATCTGATGGTTTCAGCAAAACATCCCAGTCTCGATTGTGATGACTTTTTGATCCCTTTTTGTCGCCTTTTCCTATTCCACCTTGAAATTATTCGGTGGAAGATCTGTCTGAATTTAAAATGGCGTAGAAACTCCTCATGCGTCCAAGTCTAAATCTTCCAGTTCCCTTTTCATCATTCCTTCTCTTAGAGCACTGAGCTCTTGATAAGAGAACTCATTTTAACGCTATCTACTGTCCGTTTATTAGCCGTAGGAAACATTATTCAGGTTGAGGGCATTTTATGCAGTTGCGAATCGTACTGCGAACTATCCCCACTGTATATAGCGTTTGATTCTGTTCTTGGTTCACTATTATTTGATTGACTAATCATGACGTAGAATACTCAGAACATTCTGGTACCTTCTTTTGAACATGATTCCTTTGTTTTTTGCGTATATTGTTTATCAATTCAATTTGTGCCACTACGAATTCCTCATCTTATTTAGATGACTAGGGCGCTTTTTGTTAGTGGTTGCGTGTTAAAAATCGTACTTTGGATCCAGCTGTTTGTTCCATTTCGAAATCAAATGGAGGTAAACGATCTATTCATCTGGTTAAACTGTTGAATTAGAATACAAAAATTCTTTTAGAACAGTTTATTTGATAATACTATGATCCGTAATTACGGCTCTAGGATTCGTAACTCCGGAACATTTTTTTGCTGTTTGAATATGTCCTAATATTCCAACAAGACTGCTCGTATCAGGGCGAAGCCCTGAATGTTCCGACTGCTTTTTAAGGTTTATGGAGCAGCAGTAATAACATAAAAAAATTAAATGAAATAAAATAAAATGAAAATTTTTTTTTCTTAAATTTAAAATTTTTTATGAAAATCATCCCCCCACACGCCATATAAAGTACAACAAGACTGCTCGTATCAGGACGAAGCCCTGAATGTTCCGACTGCCTTTTAAGGTTTATGGAGCAGCAGTAATAACATAAAAAAATTAAATTAAATAAAATAAAATGAAAATTTTTTTTCTAAAATTTGAATTTTTTTAATGAAAATCATCCCCCCACACGCCATATAAAGTACAAAAAGAGAGATTTCGTTCCTTATAACAAATCAATTATGGCAAATAAGCTTCGTTCAACTAATTTGGAACGATTTATAAGACGGATTAAATCTCCGCTTACGAGTTGATAGCGCGAATTATATCGCGCGTTAATTGTCCCAAATTGGTCAAAATGGCCAAAATGACAATCTTTAAACCCTCATAACTTTACGAAAAATGATCACAGGTGAAATATCTTTTCAAATTTAAGCTCAGGACAACAATACCTTTTGAATGATATTAAAAAATTCCGTCAAAAATGGCTAGTTAAAAAGTCGAAATTTGTCTGAAGAAAAAAAAAACCCACCCCGAGCACAAATATTCCGTTACTTTCGTATCGAAAGTCGGAAAAAAAAGAGAGATTTCATTCCTTGTAACAAATCAATTATGGCAAATAAGCTTCGTTCAACCAAATTGAAACGATTTTTAAGGCGGATTAAATCTCCGCTTACGCGTTAATAGCGCGCATTATATCGCGCGTTAATTGTCCCAAATTGGTCAAAATGGCCAAAATTGCAATCTTTAAACCCTCATAACTTCATGAAAAATGATCAGAGGTGAAATATTTTTTCAAATTTAAGCTCAGGACAACAATATCTTTTGGATGATATAAAAAATTCCGTCAAAAATGGCTAGTTAAAAAGTCGAAATTTGTCTGAAGAAAAAAAAACCCACCCCGAGCACAAATATTCCGTTACTTTCGTATCGAAAGTCGGAAAAAAAGAGATATTTCATTCCTTGTAACAAATCAATTATGGCAAATAAGCTTCGTTCAACCAAATTGAAACGATTTTTAAGGCGGATTAAATCTCCGCTTACGCGTTAATAGCGCGCATTATATCGCGCGTTAATTGTCCCAAATTGGTCAAAATGGCCAAAATTGCAATCTTTAAACCCTCATAACTTCATGAAAAATGATCAGAGGTGAAATATCTTTTCAAATTTAAGCTCAGGACAACAATATCTTTTGGATGATATAAAAAATTCCGTCAAAAATGGCTAGTTAAAAAGTCGAAATTTGTCTGAAGAAAAAAAAAACCCACCCCGAGCACAAATATTTCGTTACTTTCGTATCGAAAGTCGGAACAATTACCATACACCTCTGAGTAATTTTAATTCATTCATAGAGTACTTTTGTTCACACGTAGTCGAGTAACAAAATAATCTTCCAATGCACAGCCAAGCTAGTCGTGTGACGCATTGCACACAATTCGAGCGACCTTTTTTTGGTTAAAATGGTGTTGCGATACAACTTGTCTCGCTTTAGTTTTTCAATGTTTAACTGTTTTAATTGTTGATTCCGTCCATTGTCCTTGTGTTTTAGAGTAAAAAAAAAACGAAATAATGTTGAGTTTTGCGCTATACTTTGTAGCAGTTATACTAAGTTAATAAAAATTTTTGATTTGGTTCAAGCTATCGTGTCAATCTTAATATTTAGTGCCTTCGACTTTTCACTTTTTAATATTAGGTTTCAAACTATGATGTGATTTTGGACAACTGATGAGATGTCAAAATGGCCTCAAAAATTTTGTCAAAAACATCCAAGAAACAAAATTTAAAAAGTTATTGTTTCGAAATAAATAATATGCAAGGACAATGACTAGATTAATTGGAGCAAAATCGAAACGACAATTTTTTGCAGCAAAACTTTTGTCGGGTAACTCTAACATCAGCAATATTTGACTAGTTTTTACGGCTAGAAATCATTAAACACAGCCTCTATTTTGTTCATTTATTGTTTCGAAGAAGATGACTGATTATTTGTGCTCGGGGTGGTTGTTTTCTCCATTTAAACTTTCGATTTTTTTAACTAGCAAAAATTGACAGTTTTTCTGAATAACTTTTAAAAAGGTATTGTTGTTCTGATCTCAAAATAAAAAACAAAATTTTTCACCTGCCGTGAATAATTTTCGTAAAGCTATTGGGGCTTAAAGATCGCTATTTTGGCCATTTTGGGACAATTAATGCGCGATATATTTTGCGCTGTTAATGCTTAAGCTGAAATTTAATCAGTCCTTAAAATCGTTCCAAATTAGTTGAAGCATCAATTTTACTTTAATACGGGCGTGTTAGAAGGATGATTTTCAAAAAACTCAAAAACAAGGATTTTTTTTAATCATCAATTATTAGAAAATTAATCTGCTCTTTAGACCTTAAGAAAGCATTTGGAACTTTCAAAGTAGGTTTTACGGTATTATCTAAAAAATTTCAGTCTTGGAAAATCTTCTAGTCCGACAGCAATTGAATACTCGCAAAAACAAACTTTGAGTTGTCTCTCCAATTACATTATCAGTTTTAGCTTCAAATTGAAAACAAGCTACAGTAAAACGGGCTCTCGTATTGTCAATCTGAACTGTGTGGGGTGCTCAAATATCAAAAAAACTAATTTCGATATTTTGACTTGAATTCAACAAAATTATGCAGCTGTAAACTGATTTGAAAATAATGCCTCTTTGCAGCAAGGTATTGATTTTTATTGTTCCGACTTTCGATACAAAAGTAACGGAATATTTGTGCTCGGGGTGGGTTTTTTTTTTCTTCAGACAAA